>NC_090257.1:7062567-7197838 GCF_037325665.1 Littorina saxatilis | reverse complement strand
AAAACTATATGTATCACAGTAAAACTATTATCACAGCAAAACTATTATCACAGTCGTGGCACCATGGTGCCCCTTCTCTGTTAAGCATGTGAACATGTGTTATATAAGTGTGACCAGTGTGTAACCTAGCCAAAACACTTTCTTCTTTTCTACTTGAAGCCATCAAAACTACACAAGATACTGAGCATTAAGGTGTCAGCCACTCATCCCCTGGTCACACATGACAAACTCGGATATCACCATATTTGGGGGGGGAAAGGTGGAGAATTTGATGGGTTAGAAAAGGTAAGTGAAAGGGCTTTGGGGAGGCAGAAATAGAGAAGAGACAAGAAAAAGATCCTAATTAGTAATTAGGTTCACGGCATCGAGAGTGATGCGACCTTCTCTCATAAGTTAGTAGAGAAGGCTCCCCCATCCACCGCCCGGGGGACGCGCCACTACGCCAATTAGGGAGCGCGAGGAGGGTACCAGTTGCTTTTGATGTTGTTTTTACATTTAGTCTATCTGAATGTAATACGGACGCAGTGGCGTGGTGGTAAGACGTCGGCCTCCTAATCGGAAGGTCGTGTGTTCGAATCCCGGTCGCTTCTGCCTGGTGGGTTACAAGTGGAGAATTTTCCGATCTCCCAGGTCAACTTATGTGCAGACCTGCTAGTGATTTAACCCCCTTCGTGTGTACACGCAAGCACAAGACCAAGTGCGCACGGGAAAGATCCTGTAATCCATGTCAGAGTTCGGTGGGTTACAGAAACACGAAAATACCCAGCATGCCTCTTCCAAAATATAGAGTGCTGTCCCTTCTGCGCCGAGCGGCTGCATTTCAGGGCTTTCTCATATTTCGTACTGTGCGCCCTGAGTTGCCTTGTGGTGAGATATGTGCGCGATGTAAATTCTCGTATTTATTTTATTTTAGTCTCGGCGATGACCGGTTTGTGACCGGCACGGTTGGCCTGGTGGTAAGGCGTTCGCCCCGTGATCGGGAGGTCGTGGGTTCGAACCCCGGCCGGGTCATACCTAAGACTTTAAAATTGGCAATCTAGTGGCTGCTCCGCCTGGCGTCTGGCATTATGGGGTTAGTGCTGGGACTGGTTGGTCCGGTGTCAGAATAATGTGACTGGGTGAGACATGAAGCCTGTGCTGCGACTTCTATCTTGTGTGTGGCGCACGTTATATGTCAAAGCAGCACCGCCCTGATATGGCCCTTCATGGTCGGCTGGGCGTTAAACAAACAAACAAACAAACAAAAGACCGGTTTGTGGTGTTGATCTTGACTAAATGTTTTTATATCGCTTCACGCGACTTGTTTTTTTATTATTGCTTTATGAGTTTAATTGTGACGTGCATGCCTGTCTCTCTGGGGTTGTCTTCTGCCATGTAAAAGCCTGGTCAGATCTAAGATAGCCAGCCGCAGAACTTGTTTTTCGACGGGCGCAATAATCTCGTAGATAAGACGCAGTTCTCTCAAGGGGAAGGTTGTGGGTTCGAATCCCGGCCGCGCGTGGTGGGTTGAGGGTGAAGATGTTTTCGATCTCCCATATGTCAACGTTTGTGCAGACCTGCTAGTACCTTATCCCACTTCGTGTGTACAAGCAAGCACAAGACCAAGTGCGCACGGAAAAATCCTGTAATGCAAGTCAAAATTCGATGGGTTATAGAAATACGAAAATACCAAGCTCGCATCCCCCCCCCCCCCCCCCCCAAATGGCGTATTGCTGCCTGAATGGCGGGGTTAAAACAGTTCAACGCGTAAAAACAGTGGGACATTCAGCCCATGAACAAAGAAGAAGAAGAAGAAGAAGAAGAAGAAGAAGAAGAAGAAGAAGAAGAAGAACTGGGTCTTTTTTTTCTGGAAGGACTCTACCTTTAAAGGCTGACATAGTCCTATTTAATTTGTTTAATTACTTCCAGGGCTTTTCCCATCGTTGCGGGGATGTATAAATTAAGCTTCCTGCAAAGTTTTAGGTTTGAAGTCCTTACCAATTACGAGAAATAATTAATTCTTTCCGCCCTGATATGGCCCTTCGTGGTCGGCTGTGCGTTAAGCAAACAAACAAACAAAATTAATTCTTTATTGCATTGTTTAGCAACAGTTCTCCAGGACTTGGGCTATTTTTAGACCGTTGACGTCACTTCGTGACGTTACGTAAACCAAAGATGGCGTTTGAGACTGTTCTGTTTACATTCGACACTATCAACACCACTTTGCAATACTGAAATAATGTTTTCTGTGTTCGAAAGCTACAGCCAATCGTTATTATATCCCCTTAGGTACAGTTTTATAACATTATTGGCACATGTAAACAATATGAATCAATTAATGAACGCTACGAGTATGGCAGCCTTTAACTTTAAAATAGTATTGATCAGTATTCTTTTTCACCTTTTTCCGCTTTTTTTTTTTTTTTTTTTTTTTTTTTTGTATCGAAAAGCCTGTAAAATCTAAGACATTAAGTAAAAAAAAACAGTAATACATTTTTTTAAAAAACAGTATCAGCAAATGATCCGGAGCATACTCTATTCTGAACTGAATTGACCTTTCAACTGAGCAAGAACACTAACAATCTCTTTCCACAACACAGAACAGGATGCGTGCTAAGTTAGAAAAAAAAATTCAGCCGTAGTGGTTTTGTTCTATGGCTGCCTACTCGTGACAAAAGTGTCCATTATAAGGAGCAGTAACGCCACATTCTGCTTCCAATTAACACTCTCAGAGTGTCGATATGTCTTCTGCATAATAGCAACTATGACCTCGTGGATAGTGTATTTTATCAAACACACAACATTCAGAAATGTTTTCAACACAAATTAAAATTTAAAACAGAATTGTAATGATAACTATGTACAGAGGAGGTGATCATCAGTCACGTGACTTGTGACTGCTGAGAACTAAGGGGAAATAGTGCTATTATTTCTGATGATTACAATTACACTGATATTCTTAAAATCTGTGCACACGATTTGACAAAAATATGTGACGGCATAATAGCCTTGTGCGGAGGTATAACATATGTTATCCTACATACGCGAGTGTCATCCTGAACTCGGGTCAAAATGAGTTCGGCTCATCCATAACACACACTAATATACATTAACATTCAAACTTGTCACTTTTGGCTCATCCATAACACACACTAATATACATTAACATTCAAACTTGTCACTTTTGGCTCATCCATAACACACACTAATATACATTAACATTCAAACTTGTCACTTTTGGCTCATCCATAACACACACTAATATACATTAACATTCAAACTTGTCACTTTTGGCACAATGGTGCTAACATACTTTTCTGCTAAGGGGCTTTTTCTCATGTTACGAAGCATGGAGGTTGTGCCGAAGGGGAGAAAGTTAGCGTACGTGTGTTGTGCCTCGAGGGGGGACAAAGTCACACACACGCGCACACTCACGCGTGCGCGCACACACATAATTATATGTCTGGTGGCTTCCCATCCTCAGACACATCACCGTCCATGTGTAATGTGAGATTGGAGACTTGAGATGTGAGATATGAGATGCGAGAAACAGTATACACAAACACATGGCGAGTTTCGTGTGGTCCCCTGTCTTCTGCGTGGTAGCAGCTTGCTTTTTGGTGCTGGTTTCAGGTAAAGCATTTCGTTTTGGTTTTGGTTTGGTTTTAGGTTTGAATTAGTTTAGTTGATGTTAGATTTGTTCTGTTTTGAATGGTTTGGTTTTGAATTGGTTTAGCTTGATTTCGTTTGGTTGTGTTTGGTTGTGTGTGTGTGTGTGTGTGTGTGTGTGTGTGTGTGTGTGTGTGTGTGTGTGTGTGTGTGTGTGTTGATTTAATTTGTTTAGTTTTTAGTGTTTCTGTTAGTGTTAGTGTGCGTGTTTGTGTTGATTTAATTTGTTTAGTTTTTAGTGTTTCTGTGTGTGTGTGTGTGTGTGTGTGTGTGTGTGTGTGTGTGTGTGTGTGTGTGTGTGTGTGTGTGTGTGTGTGTGTGTGTGTTAAGAGTTCGGTTCAGAAACTGTCAACACAATAGTTGAAGATTACCTCAGCTAGGTTTGGTTGGGTTGGGTTGGTTGGTTTGAATGGTGGTGTGGGTCGATTGATCACTTGGTTGGTCGGAGGATTGGTTTGAGGCTTTGTTGTGTTTTTTCTCCTTAAATCTTCCTTTCATTAGGCCTATATATCTTCCTCTGTCCGTGCTTTTTCCTATCTTTCCTTCTTTTGTAGGGCCTTCTGTTTACATTTAGTCAAGTTTTGACTAAATGTTTTAACATAGAGGGGCCGGAAATCGAGACGAGGGTGTGTTCAGAAAGTTAAAAAGAATAGAGATACAGAAAAGTGTGCTATCCTGCTCAGCGCAACTACTTCCGCGCATTTCAGGCTTGTCAATTTAACTGCCATTGCCACGAGCGATCGACTGTCGATGCTACGAGGTCTTGGTGAAAAATGCAGTGCGTTCAGTTTCATTCTGTGAGTTCGACAGCTTGACTAATGTTGTATTTTCGCCTTACGCGACTTGTTTTCGCTTGCAGTTGCATGAACATTATACGATCACACCCATTTCTCCTACCTTGGTCGTCGCCGTTTTTCCAACTTCTCTTCGTCTACTCAAGTTCTTTTCCAGTCTCCAACTCAAAGTGGTCATTTCCATAACAATAGCTGAACTTTGATTCACACAGGTCTAGCAGACGACAGTTTGAACTGCCCTAGCCCTGTAAGTTAATCACTTTTACTGGCAGATTCAGCTATCAATCGAATAAGTGCACTTAAAGCCTAAGCAAATTCACAAAACAGAAAGCCTAACGTTGATTTTATGGACGGTAACACTTTTGATACTGATTTTGCCGTCACGGTTGGAATGGATCTGAGCAAGTTCCCAGCTACGAAAACTGTTCTAGAGTTACGCACATGGAATCACTCAGCCCCATCGATCTAAAAAAATATATATATCAGTGCTCAGCCCTTCAACAGTCGATTTCTCAGATTGAATCTAAACTACCAGGTAACTGCGTTGTGCTTCGCTTACTCTCTCTCTCTCTCCCTCTTTCTCTCTCTCTCTCTCTCTCTCTCTCTCTCTCTCTCTCTCTCTCTCTCTCTCTCTCTCTCTCTCTCTAGCTCTCTTTCTTTCTTTCTCAACTGTGTTAATTGATTTACACTGAAAAACGGACAATACAAAAACTGACGCGGAACTTACCATGTCGGATAAGGGATGAAAACCGTAAATCATCCCCATGATCTGTGCATTGTAACACGTTATTTGTTTACGAAATTGTTTCCCTCTCACCCAACCTCCCCATCGCAATGAACTATCATGTTTTAGCGATTACACTTTCTGACTTCTCTTTCTCTCTCTCTCTCTCTCTCTCTCTCTCTCTCTCTCTCTCTCTCTCTCTCTCTCTCTCTCTCTCTCTCTCTCTCTCTCTCTCTCTCTCTCTCTCTCTCTCTCTCTCTCTCTCTCTCTCTCTCTCTCTCTCTCTCTCTCTCTCTCTCTCTCTCTCTCATTTAAAGGTAAACATGAGTAAAAGTAACATTATTGTGTTTAGGAAGGGTGGATATTTGAGTGCAAGGGGAAGATGGACATATGGGGGTGATATATTACCTGTTGTAAACGTGTACAAGTATTTAGGAATATTGTTTTCAACTCGACTTAGTTTTACTGCTGCCTGTTGCGATCTCTCAAGCCGGGCCAAAAATGCTCTGATGTGTATTATACAAAGATTATCTGTGCTTAATAATAATAGTTTGAATGTTTTTTTGAAGTTGTTTGATTCCCAAGTACAACCAATAGTTCAGTATGGTGCTGAGATATGGGGACTGGATAAGGCTGCTCTGCAGTGTGAAAAAGTCCATTTATTTGCACTGAAGAAGTTCTTAGGAGTTCGAATGCGAACACCTAATGATCTTGTATATGGCGAGACAAACAGATATCCGATATATTTGAATTCTATTTTAAGATGCATTAGCTACTTTTTGAAATTGTTAAAGATGGAGGCGCACAGACTTCCTCGTAAATCCTATGAAATGTTGTATAAAATGGATGAAAGTGGTAAAACGAACTGGGCCTCAGGTGTCCGTTGTAAATTGTATGAGTACGGTGTTGGTTTTGTGTGGTGGAATCGGGGCGTTGTTAATGAAAAATATTTTTTGCGTGTTTTTAGGGAAAGGTTGGTCGATTGCAGATGGCAAGAGTGGGATTATCATAAATACAAAATAGTGATAGATTTGCTGTTTATCGGACATTTTTTACTGTACATGACATTAAACCCTATCTTTTGTCGAATATGGATAGGCATCTAAAGTTTATTATGACCAGGTTTCGATTCGGCATTTCAGAAATTGCAGTGCATGCTTACCGATATAGAAAACATAATGCCGATGATTTGATGTGTCCTCTTTGTAAACAAAACCAAGAAGATGAAGTCCATTTTGTTTTGTGTTGTCCATACTATAACAAATTAAGAGAAAATTTGATCCCATTTAAATATTATAAGAACCCAAGCATTTTCCGACTCAGCTTGCTTTTAGCATCACCTCAAGAAACTGTTGTCAGAAATGTATCCCTGTATTTGTATAAAGCCTTTAAATTAAGAGATGTTGTAACCTCCTAGTTAAATGCCGTGTAATGTATGTGTTGTGCGATTATTATGTTGTACCTTTTTTGTGTGCACCTGTTGAGTTTAGTTTATATGCAATGTGGCGTCTATCTGCGTCTGCGTCTCTCTCTCTCTCTCTCTCTCTCTCTCTCTCTCTCTCTCTCTCTCTCTCTCTCTCTCTCTCTCTCTCTCTCTCTCTTTCTTTCTCAACTGTGTTAATTGATTTACACTGAACAAACGGACAACAGAAAAACTGACGCGGAACTTACCATGTCGGATAAGGGATGAAAACCGTAAACCATCCCCATGATCTGTGCATTGTAACACGTTATTTGTTTCCCTCTCACCCAACCTCCCCATCGCAATGAACTATCATGTTTTAGCGATTGCACTTTCTGACTTCTGACTTATCTCTCTCTCTCTCTCTCTCTCTCTCTCTCTCTGGTTGTAGCGATGTTCACTTAAAAAAAAGTAAATTCTCTTCACCGTCGCGCAGCCAAACTTATCATGCCGGGTCCGCAAACATCAACAGATCAAAAGCTTAGCATTCTTAATTTTTTATCACTTAAAGATCAGTTATTTTTTAATAAGGCGCTTTTAATGTTTAAGGTACAAATAAACGAGACCCCACAGTACATGCGATCATTATTTCAGAAAGCAACAGACAGATATGGCTCAAACAAATTAATTTCCCCGCTACCCCGTATTGATTTATACTGATAAAACCAGTTTAGCGTTTTCGGGCTCAACAATTTGGAATTCGCTACCATGTGAGATAAAGGGGTCAAGCACGATTAAACACTTCAAATCGCAGCTTCGCAAATATCTGCTGTCACGAACAGTTACATTCTGAAACTGTTTCTAGCAAGAATGCATTGCTATCACTAACCTCTATATATTTTGTTGATGATGATAATAATGTTGACGATGATCAGGATGATGATGATGATGATGATGATGATGATGATGATGATGATGATGATGATGATGATGATGATGATGATGATGATGATGAAGTTGTTGTTGTGTGTGTGTGTGTGCGCGTGTGCGTGTGTGTGTGTGTATATGTGTGTGCGTGTGTGTGTATGAGTGTGTGCGCATATGTGTATGTGTGTGTGTGTGTGTGTGTGTATGTGTGTGTGTGTGTATGTATATGTGTGTGTGTGAGTGTGTGTGTGTGTGTGTGTGTGTGTGCCCGCACGTGTGTGTGCGTGTATGTATGTGTGTGTGTGTGAGTGTGTGTGTTGTATTGAGTGCGAACGTGATTGCAGGCATGCGGCGCGCGTGTGTGTGCGAGTCGAATTTTCGTTTTCTTTGTATTATATTGACATACATGTACATTTTAATGTTCTATTATGCATTATGTAGTCGTATAGGTAATGTTGAAATTAGTAATGCTGTATGATTGCGATTGACAATTGTCCTTTTATTGTCTTTATTTTTATGTCTTAGTTTAGCAGGGACAGATTGTAAGACTAGGCGTGAGCCTAAAATCTCCATCCTTGAGTAATAAAGTTCGTTCGTTCGTTCGTTCGTTCTCTCTCTCTCTCTCTCTCTCTCTCTCTCTCTCTCTCTCTCTCTCTCTCTCTCTCTCTCTCTTTCTCTCTCTCCCTCTTTCTCTCTCTCGCTCTCTCTCTCTCTCTCTCTCTCTCTCTCTCTCTCTCTCTCTCTCTCTCTCTCTCTCTCTCTCTCTCTCTTTCTCTTTCTCTCTCTATTTCTACAAAATGTATAATGGCATAATGAATAGTTTACAAGGTTGTGGCAAGAAAACATGGCCTTGCTATGTGAAAGAAATGCTAAGCATGTGCGGCTTTGTACATGTCTGGCTTCAGCAAGGTGTTGGTGATTTGAATCGATGTTTAGCTGTATTAATTAAGACAACGATTGTAGTGGACGCCCTGGCCTAGTGGATAAGACATCGACCTCCTAATCGCAAGGTCGTGAGTTCAAATCCCAGTCGCGGCGGGCTGAAGGTGGAGATTATTCCGATCTTCCAGGTCAACTTGTGTGCAGACCTGCTAGTGCCTTAATTATCCCCCTTCGCCCGGCAATTTGTATAATAATAATAAGAAGAACATTTAGCGCTAAATCAAAAACTTTCGTTAAAAAGGCTTGCTTATGTATAATGTTTTACAAATCACGTAAGTGCGCCCGATATTTTCTTGTCATCTCGAAAGTCCGGATTTATTGGATCATTACGATGTTGAGATTTTTTTTTTTGAGAACTCGCGTGCACATGTTTGTGACGGACACACCGACAGACAGACAAATCTTTAAACCCATGCAGAATGTGCGTATCGTTTCTTGTATTCTTCATTTCTTCAATACTGACGTGTGTAGACCAGCGGCATGACAGTACGTGATATCGACTTTAACTTCTCAGAATATCTCAGTCGTTGGTTAAAGGAAGAAGTCCATCAGTAAACTCTAAATATAATATGCAGATGACCTCTAAATTATTCCAGTTGTACTCTATGAATACGCTAAAAACAGGTCAGATCGAGGCTCGGTAACCATGAAATACGCTCGGGTAACCATCGAATACCCAGCGTATTGATATTACTGGCATCCCTTTTAAACTGATACGGTTTTTACCTTTATAAGGCGACGATGTGAATTTGTGATGTAGATATGTGGCTGGTTATGTGTGAGTGTGTAAATAACTGTGTGTGTGTGTGTGTGTGTGTGTGTGTGTGTGTGTGTGTGTGTGTGTGTGTGTGTGTGTGTGTGTGTGTGTGTGTGTGTGTGTGAGTTGTGTCTGTGTGTGCATGACAGTGTAAGGTACGTATGTATGCATGCATGGTGATGTGTGTCTGGTTGGTTTTTATTTTATTTTTACCGTGCCGTGCCAAGATGAAATCCTTTTGCAAAATTGGTGAATAAATATCTTGTATCTTGTATCTTGTATTCACCTACATCAGCTAAAAGAGACAAAGAAGCAAGTCATGGGATAAAGGCTTTACGCTGGAAGGACTCAGTGTAACCTTCTCCGTGCTTCCTGGGTCGTGGGTCGTGGGTCGTGGGTCGTGGGTCGTGGGTCGTGGACGACCCAGAGCTTCACAAAAGTGTCTGTATCTCTATAACTGTTGGGAGTTTTTAATTAAAGACTTCATGTAATCCTTAAACATTTTAGGACCCTCCCATCGACTACTTTCTGGTGGATTATCTTTGTAAAAAAAATTGAACAGTGACGTAATTTGAACTAGGCAGTCCGGATGATGTGGGTCGTGGGCGACCCATATGGAATTTAAGAAGGCTTTTACGATGTTTATCCCAATGCGGATGGCGTGGGTCGTGTACAACCTATACTCTGCAAAGAGGATGGCGTGGGTCGTGTACAACCTATACTCTGCAAAGAGGATGGCGTGGGTCGCGTACTACCCATACCTTTTACGTTGAATCCTTCTTTAAAAGTATGGGTCACATTTTCCGGACTGCTAATTCCAAAGCGTGATCCAGTGAAGGTCGTCCTTACTCAATTCTCCACTCGCCTCGGAACAGACTTTCTTTAGGTCGTCGATCTCCAATCTTCAAAACGATTGTTACTGTTCCAATGTTTCGGTGGAGAAGCAGTACTCTTCATTTCAGGCGGTGGCAATATTTCGGGACAGCTGGGCGATTTCCGGCTTTTTATCGTCTTCTGGGGCGGCTTTTCAGCCTTCGTGTTCTGTTCTCTTTCCTGTGGATACAAAATAGTTTGTTTTTTTACATTCAGCTCACGGTCGCCCTGTTTTTCTTAAGACAGTGAATATTGAGTCATTTGTGTTAGTGGCCTGGCAGGGATTAGGTTTGGGGTCAGCGGACAATGAGTTGTACGGCCGATTCACTAAGGCCTCCGTTGGCAATGTTGACAATGAATGCTTTATCGATCTATTGGCCGAATGTCGCGTTTAACCAAAGCGTCTTTTGTTTTCTGTGTTAAGAAAGAGAAAGACCTGTGTGTGCAGAAACTCATAAGCACGCACAAATACCCCGCCACCCCTCACCCCCCCCCCCCCCTTTTGCAAGCACCTACACTAGACACCAAACACACGCACACACGCACACGCACACGCACACACATACGCACACAAACACACGCACTCTCGCGCACACACACACAAACACACACACACACACACACACACACACCCACACACACAAACACTCACAGGGTCACAACGAACACACACACACCCGCACACACATTTACAACGAACACACTCACGCACGCACGCACGCACACATACACGTACACACACACACACACACACACACACACACACACACACACACACACACACACACACACACACACCAGCATTGCAGCGCAAATTAATGTCTGAGCACAAACCACAAACTTGCGCAAAATGAATAGTTTCATAAAAGTAAGTCTCACCTCCCCCACCCAGTCGACTTCTTCAACCTCAAATTATCTTTTTTTTTCATTTTTGCTTGTCATGGCTATACAGAGAATGCAGTGCCTCGGGTATGAAAAAAACCGTTATACAGTCGGGCCCGCTTATAAGGATCCCTCGGGGACCAAATTGTTTACTCCTTATAACCGAGGTTCCTTATACAGTAGTTGTAATAGAACTCTCGGATCTATTTATGCTTAATGTGGGTCTATGTCAGCAGATGCCAGCGCAAGCAATCTGATGCAGTCAGGAGGGGATTTGGTACAATAGAACCTTAGAGGCCACAGCCTCGGCCGTCTGAGGGATATGTGTGTCTGGAGGCACATTTGGTTTCTGAGGTTCAAGCGGAGCTGTTGCCTCTTCTCCCAAGTTCCCGTGTCTGGAGGCATTTTTGGTATGGAAGCAAACCTGTAGGTTGGGGCCTCTGCCTTTCAGGATGCCAGGACTACAAAATGTGTGTCTTGAGACACATCTAGCGTAAGATTCCAGAAGTGGATCTGTGCTGTGCTGGGTCTGCTGCAAGCACACTAGAACCAGCTCGCAACAGTTGAGGTGAACAGATTGGTGACCAAGACCATCATCGGTTTCTCTCCGAGTGATGGGTGTGGGCGGAGAAAGTCTCCCAGACTTTGAAGCCGGTGCTATCGGCACTCCTTATAACCGGACTCAGGGCCGGTTTGGGGCCTAATTTTTCACTCCTAATAAGAGAGGTATCGTATAACCGAGCTCCTTCTGAGCGAGTTTTCGTAAGTCGAACAATGTAATTCGGGGAATTTTTTTTTCTCCTTATAACCGAGCTCCTTATAAGCGGGTCCGACTGTAACTGCATCGCAATATCTTGTCATTATGCACCAGTAATGCTTTGTCCGTATTGCGTGCGGACTTTTACAAACAATATAGACCAATTATATTTGTCTCCTGTTATTCTTGGTCTAAATTTGGGAGGTGGGCGTTTGCAAGAAACTGTACCCTATACTCAACTTTAGACCCAATTCAGGGGGGTGGACGTTTGCTCGTTACTCGGCGCTTACAGAGTAAAGTTTACGGTGATTGCAGTAACAATGGTGCGCACATGAAGTTCCCACCAATGTTCACACACATCATTATTGGAAAGATCCTCCAGGTTTAAAAGCGAAGGCTTGACACCATGATTAAATGACTAAATGTACATTGTGCTGCACGCTTTGCATTTCATTTCATTGTCATTACTTTATTGCTAGCAGCAGCAAGAGACCCGCTACCCAGGTGTGTGTGTGTTTGGGTGTAATCGTGTAGCCACCTAAGCGTACAGAACACGTAGCTTACACTAGATGATTGTAAGACACAAACAAGGGAGAATGACGTCCTTTCATAATTGTATATGTAGTGGAGGAGTGGAAGGTTGTAAGAACGAAGCCCAAGTCCAAAGCGTATTGTTTCATCTTTTTATATTTAGTCAAGTTTTGACTAAATATTTTAACATCGAGGGGGAATCGAAACGAGGGTCGTGGTGAATGTGCGTGTGTGTGTGTGTGTGTCTGTCTGTCTGTGTGTGTGTGTGTGTGTGTGTAGAGCGATTCAGACTAAACTACTGGACCGATCTTTATGAAATTTGACATGAGAGTTCCTGGGTATGAAATCCCCGAACGTTTTTTTCATTTTTTTTATAAATGTCTTTGATGACGTCATATCCGGCTTTTCGTGAAAGTTGAGGCGGCACTGTCACGCCCTCATTTTTCAACCAAATTGGTTGAAATTTTGGTCAAGTAATCTTCGACGAAGCCCGGACTTCGGTATTGCATTTCAGCTTGGTGGCTTAAAAATTAATTAATGACTTTGGTCATTAAAAATCGGAAAATTGTAAAAAAAAATAATAATTTATAAAACGATCCAAATTTACGTTCATCTTATTTTCCATCATTTGCTGATTCCAAAAACATATAAATATGTTATATTCGGATTAAAAACAAGCTCTGAAAATAAAATATATAAAAATTATTATCAAAATTAAATTGTCGAAATCAATTTAAAAACACTTTCATCTTATTCCTTGTCGGTTCCTGATTCCAAAAACATATAGATATGATATGTTTGGATTAAAAACACGCTCAGAAAGTTAAAACATAGAGAGGTACAGAAAAGCGTGCTATCCTTCTTAGCGCAACTACTACCCCGCTCTTCTTGTCAATTTCACTGCCTTTGCCATGAGCGGTGGACTGACGATGCTGCGAGTATACGGTCTTGCTGAAAAATGGCATTGCGTTCAGTTTCATTCTGTGAGTTCGACAGCTACTTGACTAAATATTGTATTTTCGCCTTACGCGACTTGTTATTCGTTGTACAAGAAAACGATGCAAGCAAACGTAGAGGCCGAAGGCAAAACCCGTAGACAGAGAAGCAAATGTAGTGAGGTGATCAGCTGCTATGAGCGAATGATTGCTTATGCCGGGTTTTGGCCTATACTTATACCCCTGGGCGCGGACTGCATCGAAAGCACCGTCCAGCGGGAATGAAAATCGGCCTGAATACGGCCAGAAACACGGAATCTGTGTTTCTTACACTAGCTTTACCCTCAGTTATTTAAATAAATACATAACCAATCCTAACAAACAATACATCAAATTAAATCTACGACCTTTAACTTTCCATTGCAATAGATAACATTTCGTAAAAACTTATATTTAATTAGTACGATACAAAAACAATGGTCCTATATAGTGAAGGCACTGAACCAACTTCAGTGCAGAAAATTACAAAACTCTCTAAACTGGGATAATGGACAAATTCATAAATCATACACATAAAAAGAAGAACCCTAGACAAACATTATGATATGCGTTACATGGGGGAAAATTATACAGTGACTTAGTACGAAGCGGCAAAGTCCGAAAGTAAATGGAATCGGCTAAATTCCGGCGCGAGTACATGTGTACTTAAATTCTGAATCTTCGCAGAGAAACCAAGCATCACTTATTACAACCAAATAAACAAACTAAAATCATATGCAACATAGGTACGGGATATGTAATAGTGATAAAAATGACAAAACAATAAACAAAAAGACAAAGATAAGTTTGTGAGAATCAATTTCTCTCAAACATACATGAAAACTTTCAAAATCAAAGTGACGCTTTGGTCAGTTCGAAGCGTTATCGTAATTAACACAACAATATACAGCCATATAGCTTAATCACTGACTTTTTTGCAAGCCTAAACATAGTTAGGCCCATAGCAAAGATAAAAGGGACTTTGAAAGATAGAAGTTAGGTAGATATATATAGAAAGGTATTTTATTAGAATTTGCGCCAGCAAGGTGCGCGCGTATCATCGTATCGTCTGCTACGGGGTAGGTGACTCCATTTGTACTGTACAAGGCTGTTTCGCTGTGCGATATTTAGAGTGTTTAGGGTAGCGAAGTGCACTTGGCTACATATAAATATATAGTTCGGAATATTTTCGGAATATCGTACCTCGGCATATTGTCGTTTGGAATATCTTCCCTCGGTATATTGTCGTTTGGAAAATCGTCTCTCGGTATATTGTTAAGAATATCATCCCTCGGCATATTGTAGTCTGTAATAAAATTCTTCGGCATATTGTTTGGGATATCGTCCCTCGGCATATTTTCGTCGTTATAATTTCCGTCGGCATATCGTCCGTCGGTTTTGTGTTTGTCGACATATTATTTTCTGCGTAATCGTCTCTAGGCATATCGTCCTAAGGCATATCGTCGCTGGGCATATCGTCCTTAGGCATATCGTCCCTGTAGGCATATCGTCCTTAGGCATATCGTCACTAGGCATATCGTCTTTAGGCATATCGTCCCTAGGCATATCGTCCCTAGGCATACCGTCCCTAGGCATATCGTCCCAAGGTATATCATCCCTAGGCATTGCTATAGTCGACATACTTGTGTCGGCGTAATCGTCCTACGGCATATGGATCGTCCGTATAATTGTTGTCCTGTATTTTTGTGTGTCTGTCGCAGGCTGTTCTCTGGGGGACAAGAAACAACTGAAGCAGTGTTTGAATCCCATTCATCCTCTGTTGAAACAGCCTGACGTACCCTCCCATGAAACCTGCAGGTATGTTCAGAGTTAAGGGGGGGGGGGGGGGGTGAATGTGTCTGTCTGTCTGTCTGTCTTTTAGTCTTTCTCTTTGCTGGCTGTCTGGCTGGCTGGCTGTTTTTGTCACTGTAATTGCTACCGCAATGTTGAAGTTTGAGAGAGGAAGCGGAAGAAGACAGGACGATGATGATGGATGATGGATGATGGATGATGGATGATGGATGATGATGATGATAATGATAATGATGTTTTGGGTTTTCATTTCCTTGGTGTGTTTTTGTTTTAACAGAACTATTAACGCATTCATCAAGTGCGTGAATAAACGGCTATCAGTGTGCGGAGCGTTTATCAGCAAAACAAGAGTGCTTGAAATCGCCAACGGACTGAAACACAAATATTGTACGTGAGTAAGGGCTTATGGCACACAGCAGACAGACCGACGAACAGAGGGATGGGGGCATGGAGGGGGGAGGGGGGCACGCCTGGTCCAACTGATATGCGATTACTGACTAACTGACTGATTGACACATTGTTTATCTTTCTATTTCGTGTTCCATGGTTACGAATTCTATCTGTAAGCCTTGGAACAGAAGGACTTTAAGGTGGGTCTGTAAGTGTTCTATACTTTTAGGGAAAGGTTAGAATGTTACCATGGTTACGTTTTCTAGCTGTATTCGTTACAACAGGACTACTGCGACGTTGAGGTAGGTCTGGAAGTACTATACTCTGAGGGAAAGGCGGACCGCCTTTAAATGGGGGTAATTTTACAGAGGTTATGAACAGAAAGTCTGAAGAAAAAAAAGGTCTTAGAAATGAGGGTGTCTTAAATTGGGGTGGTGGGGGTCTTAAAAGGGGGGTTCCACTGTATTGTTCTTGGTAGTGGTAGTGGAAGTAGTAGTGGGGCCACATGGAATGTTTGCATAGAGGGAGTGGCAAAAGAGCTTGCTTTGTCCCGGTATTAGCAATGGTAGTAAAAGCAGTTGTTGAACAGTCGAAACTGCCCTGAAGGCAACCTCTCCATAACGACCACCTCTCCTTAACGACCACCTCTCCATAACGACCACCTCTCCATCACGACCACCTGTCCATAACGACCACCTCTCCATAACGACCACCTCTCCATCACGACCACCTGTCCATCACGACCACCTCTCCATCACGACCACCTCTCCATCACGACCACCTCTCCATAACGACCATCTCTCCATAACGACCACCTCTTCATAACGACCACCTCTTCATCACGACCACCTCTCCATTACGACCACCTCTCCATCACGACCACCTCTCCATAACGACCACCTCTTCATCACGACCACCTCTCCCTAACGACCACCTCTCAATAACGACCACCTGTCTATTACGACCACCCCAAACGGATTCCCGACGAGTTTTTGTTTTCTATATAATTCACCTTTCCCCTAGCTGCGACCACGTTTGGTCGGTCCCTTGGTCGCTATAGTCTAGAGTATAGATTAGTTCGACTGCACTATAATTATATATCTTATACAATTATATTTAAAACAATCGGAGAAAATCAGGTCTTAACAAGTCGCGTAAGGCGAAAATACAATATTTAGTCAAGTAGCTGTCGAACTCACAGAACACGTGGAATTGACAAGAAGAGCGGGGTATTCGTTGCGCTGAGAAGGATAGCACGCTTTTCTGTACCTCTCTTTGTTTTAACTTTCTGAGCGTGTTTTTAATCCAAACATATCATATCTATATATTTTTGGAATCAGGAACCGACAAGGAATAAGATGAAAGTGTTTTTAAATTGATTTCGAAAAAAAAAATTTGATAATAATTTTTATATATTTAATTTTCAGAGCTTGTTTTTAATCCGAATATAACATATTTATATGTTTTTGGAATCAGCAAATGATGGAGAATAAGATAAACGTAAATTTGGATCGTTTTATAAATTTTTATTTTTTTTTACAATTTTCCGATTTTTAATGACCTAAGTCATTAATTAATTTTTAAGCCACCAAGCTGAAATGCAATACCGAACCCCGGGCTTCGTTGAAGAGTACTTGACCAAAATTTCAACCAATTTGGTTGAAAAATGAGGGCGTGACAGTGCCGCCTCAACTTTCACGAAAAGCCGGATATGACGTCATCAAAGACATTTATAAAAAAAATGAAAAAAACGTTCGGGGATTTCATACCCAGGAACTCTCATGTCAAATTTCATAAAGATCGGTCCAGTAGTTTAGTCTGAATCGCTCTACACACACACACACACACACACACGCACGCACACACACACATACGCACATACACCACGACCCTCGTTTCGATTCCCCCTCGATGTTAAAATATTTAGTCAAAACTTGACTAAATATAAAAAGGAGGGGGTCTTGAAATGAGGGTCATTTTACAGAAGTTATGAACAGAACGTCTGAGACAATAAGGTCTTAACAAGTCGCGTAAGGCGAAAATACAATATTTAGTCAAGTAGCTGTCGAACTCACAGAATGAAACTGAACGCAATGCCATTTTACTCGTAGCATCGTCAGGCCACCGCTCATGGCAAAGGCAGTGAAATTGACAAGAAGAGCGGGGTAGTAGTTGCGCTAAGAAGGATAGCACGCTTTTCTGTACCTCTCTTTGTTTTAACTTTCTGAGCGTGTTTTTGATCCAAACATATCATATCTATATGTTTTTGGAATCAGGAACCGACAAGGAATAAGATGAAAGTGTTTTTAAATTGATTTGGACAATTTAATTTTGATAATAATTTTTATATATTTAATTTTCAGAGCTTGTTTTTAATCCGAATATAACATATTTATATGTTTTTGGAATTAGCAAATGATGGAAAATAAGATAAACGTAAAGTTGGATCGTTTTATAAATTTTTATTTTTTTTTACAATTTTCCGATTTTTAATGACCAAAGTCATTAATTAATTTTTAAGCCACCAACCTGAAATGCAATACCGAACCCCGGGCTTCGTCGAAGATTACTTGACCAAAATTTGAACCAATTTGGTTGAAAAATGAGGGCGTGACAGTGCCGCCTCAACTTTCACGAAAAGCCGGATATGACGTCATCAAAGACATTTATTAAAAAAAGGAGAAACACGTTCGGGGATATCAATCCCAGGAACTCTCATGTAAAATTTCATAAAGATCGGCCCAGTAGTTTGGTCTGAATCGCTCTACACGCACGCACGCACGCACGCACACACACACACACACATACACCACGACCCTCGTCTCGATTCCCCCTCGATGTTAAAATATTTAGTCAAAACTTGACTAAATATAACAAAACTTGACTAAATATAAAAAGGATATATATATTATATGCAAGACAAGTGCTAACCCTGTATGCGTCCCAGCGTCATATCTAACACAACTTTCTCACGATTTAATCAATAAATATTTCCCTAGTTAATATTTTCTTAATTGATATTTTCTTAATTAATAGAACTAATATTTTCTTCATCAACACTTTCTGGATCAGTATTTTCTTCATCAATATTTTCTTCATCAGTATTTTCTTTATTGATATTTTCTTTATGAATATTTAAATTAATATTTTCGTCTGTGTCACTGCAAGGCCTTCTTCCTACGACAACGACCACATCTGCGCCAAGAACCACACCTCCACCCACGGTACACCAACTGTTCTCCATCTGCCGTGAGAACTTCAAAGGAAGATCCCACAAGACCTTGAAACAGGCGTGCAGGTAAGCGTTATCATTTTCCCAAGGTTTCAAGGCTGGTTTTTTTTCATACATGGCAGATCCTTGTGTTTTCTTAATAATTGTATCTTGATTAAGAAAAAAGCCATTGGTGAATACGGAAAAAAACGGATTTGAGAATATTGGCGGAACTAAAGTGACATTTTCTAAATAAATTTATAGATTTTTTACAAACTTTTGCACTCAATTATTCAAGTTGATAAATAAGAAATAAAAAAAGAGAGTTAATTAGGCGCTTTGCACACACAAGAAGTTCCTTTCATTTGTGTTGTTGTTGTTGTTGTTGTTGTTGTTGTTGTTGTTGTTGTTGTTGTTGTTGTTGTTGTCGGTGTTGTTGTTGTTGTTAAAAATATTTCAAGAATTGTCAAGGATTTAAACAACTGAATTTACTGGGTGATTGCTTGGTGAGAGCTTAATGGTCCATTGTTTGATTGGATCATTTAATTTCATTTTTATTCCAATTAATTTATTAAAAGTCCTCTGTCTAGTCCGTCTCTCTACCCGTCCGTCTGTCCGTCAAATTTGGCGTGAACATGGACATATCTATAACAAAGCCGTGCACGCAATTCCAAAAATTGCTCCCTAATCTCTGGAGTTATAATCTAAAAATAAAAGCGTTTTATAGCTTTATCGCTTATACTGTCAGCCGTTTTCGACCTGAGCGCAGCGCTGTTAATTTGTGGTATGTGTCCGAGTTTGCAGACGCTTTTCTCAATTGCCTACTACTGGTGTATATGCCTTGCCGTGGCGTAGCAGCTTGTGTGCCCTGATGATCCAAAGAGCTATGCTGGCCGGAGCCTTCATAGTGCTCCTGGCAGGTGTAACCACGCCGGACAGGTCTGAGGTGAATGGGGCCAGACTAAGTATACACCCTGGCCCTCCAGGTTGGGGGTTGTGCGAAGGGCTAACAACTCATCCATGGAAAAAAGTACTCGTTACAGAAACGTCAACAAGAGATAAAAGCTCTTGTTGGCGGCCTATGCCCCGGACGGGGTCAAAGGCATAAGTAAGTAGTAAGTTTCTCAAATGCAAAATCTTGTGCAGATCCTTGTTGGTGCACACGATCCTTTAATTAAACGATTAGGAATGTGATTTTAATCTACGCTGCCTATTTACTTTTGTTCAGATCGGCGGGGACTTTCCTCAAGTGTGGACAGTCAGTGTTATGGCCGTACGATTTCTCCGTTGAAACGTTCTACCTACACGCTGAGCTACTGCGGAATCGAGCCGTCTTTTGGACCCATTGTGAGTACAGTGATCTGAGAAAATCAGGTCTTAAAAAAGGAGGGAGTCTTAAAATGGGGCTACATTTACACAGGTTATGAACGGAACATGTGAGAAATCAGGGTCTTAAAAGGGAAGGAGTCTTCAGTCGATGGGTTTAAAAGGGAGGCTGCACTGTATAGACCTTTGGCTGATTGCCCACGGTGCAGTTCGGATCATTGCGACTTTAGAAAACGTTGTTGTTGGTTGGGGGGTAAGAGGGGTTGTCGTTTATGTCGTCGTCGGCGTCGTCGTCGTCGTCTACTAATAACGGAAGAGTGGGAGGAGATTTAAAGGAAAACAGAAACGGGGTGCTAAAATTCAAAACTAACACACTTATTTTCAAATCTATAACTTTAAAATAGTATACGTGAAATAATGTTGAAAACTCTTTTTTTTTTAACAAGGAGTAATGGTTGAAAGTAAGCGCTACATGTTACATATTCCAATCATCAATGTTCTTTACACAGGCACGCGGAGGTCCCTCAGAAGGGCAGGTGTTGGGAGAGGCACGTGTCCCTATGACGTCACGAATCAGCTGACGTCATGTATTAACGTCACCTACTGGCAGTCCGTGGTGGCAGGGGACATCAAAACCTTTTGCAGGTCAGAAAAATATGCATTGTGACAAAAACACGTCCCGATATAAAGCAAGTCTCTCGATCCATGATGAGGAAGAATAAACTGATGAAGACAATCTTCTTCTTCTTGCGTTCGCCGTCACACCATCAGTTTAGTCTGCGAGACGAATGACGTCATGGCTTCCAGGTCTTGTCTGCTCCCATAGAGTTTGGTGCGGAGAGGGACTGATGCTGGCCACACTTTGTCTCTGATTGGTTTGAGTTGGGGGCATGTCATTAAGACATGTTCTGGAGTCTGGTCTTCCAGACCACAGGGACAGGTTGGTGATGGGGTCAGCTTCAGCTTCCTGAACATGTGGGCGTTGAGGCGACAGTGACCAGTTCGTAGTCGCATGATCACTACTTGCTGCCATCGTTCTAGGAGATGATATGCGTCTCTCGTGGATTGTGGTCGCATTGCTGCCTTCACGAGGGTTTTCTTTTCAGCGAAGCTGACCGGGTTGTCTGGTTGTTCCTCCCTGGCTCCGAGTTTGGCGAGCTCATCAGCTGTTGCATTGCCTGGAATTCCGCAGTGTGCTGGAACCCATTGCAGGACTACTCGTCGAGTCTTGGCAAGCCCCTGGAGTTTCTCCATCAGACGAGGAAGTTTGTTTCCTGCAAGGGCTTCCAAGGCAGACAGTGCATCAGAGAGGAAAACAACTTGGGGGCATTTGCTTTCCGAGTCATGAATCATGGAGGCTTCTTGCATGATGGCCTGAACTTCTGCTGCATAGTTTGAGCAGTACTTTCCTGTTGGTATCCCTGCTGTAAAAGTGTGCCCCTCAGGAGATCTGACAAGTACACCTGCTCCTCCATTGGCCACGGCGTTTGTTGCTGAACCGTCTGTATACGCGTGAAACCAGGCGTCTTCAGGGTACCGTTCAGCAATAATGGCGAGTGTTAGGGTGCGCCTGGCAGTGTCGTTCTGGGAATCTCCTGAGGTAACGTAGGGGACTGTGGTGGAGATGTGAAGATTCTTGTAGTCTTCATTCCATGGCTGCGGCAGATCTGAGAAACTGATTGGTAGTGCTGAGGGAGGTACAGAGGCTTGGTGCTCTCTGGCAAGTCTCTTGCTTTCATGTAAGAAGCTGCTGCGCTTGAGGCGGTTCTTTGTCAGGTTATCCATCCTCTTCTTCATCGGATGCGCAGGCAGGCACTTGAATTTCTCTGTCTGAACCATGACCTTGGCGTCTCTCCTCTGACTGAGGGGTTGAATGGCAGCAACTTCTTCCATGGGTTTTATTGGTGTGGATCTCATCGATCCAGTAATGATCCTGAGGGCCTGGTTTTGGACCCTGTCCAGTGTCTGCTGGTGGGTCTTCGCTGCTGTAGACCAAGCTGTAGAGCCATACTCAAGATGGGGCCTGACTGCTCCCTGGTAGACTCGCTTGAGTATCTCTTCGTTTGCTCCCCAGCTGGTTCCGGCTAGCTTCCGCATGATGGCAAGCTTGCGCCTGGCCTTTGCTTCAGCATTGTGGATGTGGGGTTTCCAGGTCTGCTTCTTGTCAAAAGTGACACCAAGATATGTTGCCTCGTCATCACTTCTCAAGGGTGTGTCACCAAGCTTGATGGTTCCAATCTTTTGTTTTGAGGATAATGTGAAGAGTGTTGTGGAGGACTTTTCCTTGTTGATGGCAACACACCATTCATCTGCCCATGCCGCCAGCCGGTCAACTGCCAGTTGCAACCTGTAAGTGGCAGTTGTGGCGTATTCCTCCTTGCACCACATCACCAAATCATCAGCATATAATGCAGCGTGGATACCTTTGGGAAGAATTTGTACAAGGTCGTTGATGAAGACCAAGAAGAGTGTAGGAGAGAGGACTCCTCCTTGTGGGACACCATGTCGCGGTAGTATTTTCTTGCCGACTCGATCGTTGACTGAGATTCTTGCTCTGCGGTTGTGAAGATAGGATCTGATCCATCGCAGCATGTTGCTTGCGATTCCACATCTCTGCAGTTTCACGAGGAGGCCATCAGTCCAGACCTTGTCAAAGGCTTTCTGTAGATCAATCCAAGTGGCGAAGAGGACCTTCTGTTCCTGGAATGCATCTTCTATTTCTTGGGAGAGATAGGTTGCCTGGTCTTCTGTGCTGTGAAACTGTCTGAAGCCTGCCTGTTCAGGAGCCAGGATGTTCTCAGTCTCTAGATACAAAAGCAGGCGCTGGTTGACCATCCTCTCTAGGGTCTTCACAGTGCAGCTGGTCAAGCTGATTGGTTTGTAACTAGCAGGCTGCTTCTTGTCCTTTCCTTTATTATGGATAGGAATCATGATGGCCTCTCGCCAGACTTGTGCCAATTTGCCTGTGTCCCAGCTGAGATTGAAGACCTCCAGTAGTTTCAGGACAGCTGTGTTGCCTAGGTGCTTCAGCATCTCGTTCGTGATCCCATCTGGCCCTGGGGATTTCCTGGTGTTTAGTTTCCTCAAGGCAATTTGTAGCTCATGAAGAGTGAAGGGTTGCTTCATGGGTTCCACATCTGTGTGGTGTTGTGGCCGCTCTCTCTGTTCTCTTCTTGCTTCTCTTTGTTGGACAGGACTGACATGTACATTGCTCTCGTCTGCATAGTTGTCAGCAAGACGGTTAGCTGCTCGTCTCCCTGTCAGCATCTCTCCGTTCTCTTCTTGCTTCTCTTTGTTGGACAGGACTGACATGTACATTGCTCTCGTCTGCAGAGTTGTCAGCAAGACGGTTAGCTGCTCGTCTCCCTGTCAGCATCTCTCCGTTCTCTTCTTGCTTCTCTTTGTTGGACAGGACTGACATGTACATTGCTCTCGTCTGCAGAGTTGTCAGCAAGACGGTTAGCTGCTCGTCTCCCTGTCAGCATCTCTCTGTTCTCTTCTTGCTTCTCTTTGTTGGACAGGACTGACATGTACATTGCTCTCGTCTGCATAGTTGTCAGCAAGACGGTTAGCTGCTCGTCTCCCTGTCAGCATCTCTCCGTTCTCTTCCAGTGTTAACATGAAGACAATGAATCCGATGATACATATAGACTCTAACTAGTTTCTGAAATGTCTGAGTGTCCTAGCCAAGATGTGTCATCATCAGGGGCGGATTAGGGGTGGTACGTGTTACAGGGGTTCCGGACCTCCCCCCTCCCCCCCCCCCCCCCCCCCCCCGGCTGTCAAAAAAAAATTGTTCTTATTTAATACTAACTTTAAAAGAAATAATGAGTGGCTGCTGACACCAGTTGAACATGTTTAAAATCAAGGATAAGCCACAAATTGTTTATAAAATAGCAACAATTCTTCAGCTTCAGGGGGGATTCGCCCCCCAGACCCCCCAACGGGGCTTTGCTCCTGTACCCCAGTCGACCCCCCCCCCCCCCCCCCGGCTTAACTGCACCGCCCCTGATCATTCACCGAGGCTGCAGGGCATGTCTAACTGTTTCTGGAACTTGTTCGACCTCCCGTCTGGAATTTTCATATCATCAATATCATATTTTTCATCAGCACATCGTGGACCCTTTTGGACCATCTGAGCCGCCTCCGTTACAACGGCACTTTTGAGCCTTCAAGGCAGAATTCGACGGATTTGACCTTAAAAAATTACCGTCACCTGGGTTAAATACAGTTAAGAACTGAAACGATTGCTCTGAAATAAAATATATGGTTTTCCTCTTCGTGCTGACGCAATAATGTTGTGTGCGATGCGTACTGATCGCACAATATTAGGTCCGATATCACAACCGAAGGAGCAAAACCTTGACAATATTTAGCGTCTACACTAAAACTGCTCAATTCAGCACAACATTGTTACTGTTATTGTGTATTTAAAGGTGTTGTACATTGCAACCATGTTGTTTTAACTTTGTCGCCCTATGCGTTTACGTTAACGCCCTGTGGGTGATCACAGTAGGTAAGTGTAAGTGTGTGACCTGGGCAACATATGCCATCATGTCCCGAGACCGCAGCACTTGTCATTTTCTCTCTGGAACTTTCGTTCCAACTTTGTCTTTCTGTCACCAGAACGAGCCAACAGGTGTCAAGGCTGTTCCATTTTGTGGATTTGCTATGCGTCTTTCATAATCATCAAAGTCTTGTTTTCACCAGAACGGTGCCAGAGTTTCTGCCATGCCTGAGTGACCTACCCAACGAGTGATATCCGGGTCAGCATTTCTCTGCTACTGTCATATTACCTGAGTCTTTTCTTTCCTCAGAACGGTACCAGAGTTTCTGCCATGCCTGAGTGACCTAGCCAACGGGTGCCACCATGTCCCAAGGCTGCAGCCCATGTCTGATTTCCTCTGGAACTCGTTTGATCTCCTGTCTGACCAGTGCAGTCAGTTCGGCGAGGTCAAGACGGATCTGGGTAGGTGTTACTCATTACTCAGTAGTTTTGTGTGTAAGTGTGCGGTTTTTTAATTTTTTTTTTTTAATTTTGGGAGAGTGGGGTGTCATTTTGGCCCATTACAATTGATACTTAAAACATCAACAAAACATCGGCCGGGGAAGTGTTCCTAAGAACTTTCGCACAAAGTATCTCTAGTGTGTTGGTAACATATTCTGAAAGTTTCAAGGCAATCCAATAAGTCATTGCTAAAGTACAGCGTTTTTTGTCATGATACCCCTAAACAATGACACAAAAAGTCCCGTTTTTGACCGCTCTTGCGATCGACACCCGCATCAGTAGGAATAGCATAGCACACAAAATATGCAAGGTAGCTAAACAAAACAATCTGTTCAGGGTAGATAATCGATTTGACTTTCTTCTCGTATATTTAAATAAAAAGAAAACACACCAGTAACCAGGTTAGGTACGTTTATATCTATAATCAATATTTCGGAACGTTACTGCCTTCTTCGGGATGGTAAGCTTATCGTATGTCAAAGTTGCTAACTTTTCCCTATTGTGATTGTTTGTCGATCTTTCATTTGGCCCTTCCGTTTTTTTTCTGGTCGATTTCGAGGGTACCCTTATTTGAGCGGCGGTCACGTGATCCCTGTAAAAGAAATCTCTAATCCAAAAGGTGATCCTGATAGTAAAGTGAACGGCCTTGACTGAAATATAACGTTTGAATGAAATGACTCTGGAACTAAATGCTTTAATTTGGGTTGGAAATTTGTTGCAAATTTTTTTGGGGCCAAGTTTATACTCATTGGAATTCACGATTCGTTACAATGATTGCTGGCCCGCCGTGATCACCGGCAACGTGTTTTCACCGAGGTCACGTGGCTCTCGCTTGAGGTCATGCGAGTTGAGGAAAACACACGTGCTTAGCAATCACTGCAAATTATCGGGAAACAATCGGCGGCAATTCGTGGCTCCGATGTACATATTTTCAAAAGAAAAGAGTATCATATCGGGCGCACACTGCATAACATTCACAACATAGTTGATTGTCCATCGCGATGACAGGTAAACGTCGGCCAGTAGCGAGTTATTTCCGCAAAACATAGGGGTTTTTGAAATAAATATTGACTTAACTTGACTTTATTGATTCATTTAACATGAACAAACCCGGCCTGGAAGAGGAAACTGAAAGACCTGTAGTGCGCGTTATGGTATTTGTATGTGTGTGTGTGTGTGTGTGTGTGTGTGTGTGTGTGTGTGTGTGTGTGTGTGTGTGTGTGTGCTTGTGCGCGCGGGTGCGTGCGTGTGTGTGTGTGTGTGTGTGTGTGTGTTTGCGGTGCGATCGTGTGCGTGCGCGCGCGCGTGCGTGCGTGCGTGTGTGTGTGTGTGTGTGTGTGTGTGTATTTTCATTTAAGTATTTATCTTCTTTTTTGTGTGCAGATTACGACTATGATAATTACTCCGAGAACCGACCAGGAGCGCATTTACAAACTCAAAACACAAAGCAAAGTAACTTGGGCAAGAGCACACCAAAGAAGCCAGTGCCCAAGCCATCCAAACCACTGCACACAACGTCGGTCAAACCTAAAGCTTCACCGCATCCACAGACACCTGCATCTAAGTCTTTGAAAGCGTTACCATCCCAGCCGTTGAATCCGTCAACAACCAAGTCATCGAAAGCGTTACCTTCCCAGTCGTTGGATCCGTTGAAAACCGCGTCTTCGAAGCCGTTACAATCACAATCTGCAAAACCGTCGGATTCCTTGAAGCCATCTCCGACCCAAATTGTGAAGCCTTCATTGCCTCCAAAGAGTCACTCGAAACAGACACAGCGAAGACCGGGAAATGAGCTTGATCGCAAGAAGACGCCGTCTATTTCAAACAAGCAGAAAGCTACCACGGTAAGAGAAAGACATTCTGTTAGCACATCAAGTCATGCCAAAGCCGCCTCCCGCAAATCAGAGAAAGGCTACACGTCTTCGTCAAACAACAAAGAGGACTCAGTTTCAAATTCCAGAACCACAGAGTTCGAGAACAGGGATGCGCAAGAAACAGAAGACAGCAACCCTGATACAGGACAAACATCATCTTCTGAGAAAGACAGCAGTTTCAATAAGGTGCCTTTAAATCCGAAAGGGCCTCCTGACACTTCTTTCAGGTCAGGACGAAATGAGCAGGATTCCGTGACTCATGAAAAAAGCAGCCAGCGTTCTTCTTCTTCTGGAAACAGCGTCGCTTCATCAGAAATTGAAGCCACGCTAGACAGCAACGAGACCTCTAAATTCCGCCCAGAAGAAAACGGTGACGATAGAAACACTGAAGAACGAACTGTCGGCTTGGACAGATCCGTGGGAATCCGACAGAAAGGGCGTGAAAAGGGAAAAGGTGTCAGAACAAACGCAACGCGTCAGCAGCTGCTGAAGACTTCTGTCCAACACGACCATGAAAACTCACCCTCCTCCGCAAAGCATGACCTTCAAGCTTCAGTTCCAGAGTCTACCTCTGAACCATTGGCTGAACTACCCAGCACTAGCGTCTTTTTGTCGGTAAAACCAGGTACTTCAAAAGATGCAACAGCAACAGACAACGGACACAAATCCCCCCTCTTGCATATGTTAACTGCGAGAGTGCAGACATCAGTTGTCTCATCGTCTTCTGGAACAAGAAAAACGGTGCAGCCAACAGCACCAACGCCCGTCTCGTCGTCGACAAAGACAAACACATATTCTGTAGGCGGACATTTTGGTGCGCCCAAAATAGTTTCAGAGGCCAAGGATATAATAAACACAACTAAGCATCAGCAGAGTTTGGACGTAAGGCCGACGCTTTCTGGACGAGGCTTAAACTTACCAACAAAACCCTCCTCCTCGGAGTCGGTAAGCTCAACAAAGAACGTAACAACAGAGGCCAATTCGAATGCAAATTCATATTCCTTGAAATCAAATTCTGTACCCGGAACGTCAGATGAAGAACCGAAAAAGGAAGTCACTTTTAACCCACCTAACGTTCGGCCATTTACTGGCGTCGAAGAGTTTGAGGCTACCAAGCTAACGCTGGCAGTAGAGACCACGGCTGGTGTCGGATCAGGGAATCTCCAGGCAATAACGAGTCCAAAGGGAAGCTCAGATAATGACAACCAAGATGCTTCGCGGGTTACTTCCAATGTTACAACCACATCTGCCACTCCATTTTTGTCGGGGAAATCCACAGTTGACAGGCATTCGCTGAGTTCAACGAATAACAGGCTTCAGCTCAAAAACACCCAGACAGGCTACTCTGATAAAATGACCTCGTCAACCTCTTCTGAACCCAGCGGCGTTCACACAGGTTCTCCAGAAACTTCTCAACGAAAGAACTTGCCTGTCTCTCCGTATCAAGAACCTCCGACTCAGACTCCTCTCGATCCTCAGATTGAGACAAACGAGCAGACGACATCTTTGGGCAAAACAGCAGAAACCACGAGACTTCAAAATTCAGGCTCGCTAAACGCAAACACCACCGAAAAAGAAAATGCTTTTACTGAGACCGAGTCGTGGGACTTATCTCATACTGATAACCCAACAACAGTAAGCAGCATGCAGCAGAAGACAGTGCTTGAAAGCAAAACGAGGAACACGTTGAACACCAGCAGCGAGATAAGTATAATCGAGAAAGATGGGGTGCCGCCAGGCTCAGAAGGCGTAGAACAGAACCAGTCTACGGAGGAAGAAGTAGACGAAGGCTTTGGTGAACAGAGCAAGGGCAGCAAGATACAGCTGAACACCAAACCAGTTGGAAATACCGAGGACGGAAGACTGTACAGTTCAAATCAGACCAGCACCAAAGCGATTACAGATGAAAACGCTGTAGTGGACACCAAGGCACAACCAAACACACAACCAACTGAAAACATAGAGGAACGAAGACAGTACACTGAAACTCAACCCAGCACAAAGGCAAATCCAGGCACAGATGGAGCATCGGGTACAAAGACACGACTGAACACACAGCCAGCTGACAACAACGAGGAACGAAGTCAGTACATTGCAACAAACCAAACCAACACCAAATCAAAGTCAGACGCAGTATCGGAGAATACGGACGTTTCAATGAGTCAGAAAAAAACCCAAGCGAAGACAGACTATGTTCAGAAAACCACAGAGACTCAGACTAAAACTAACACAGCCGACTACTTGCCCCCCACTAACGGGCTAGATGTCGATGCAGCAATAGACCCCACTACAGCAAGGACAGACAACGCAATCACCGGATCTGTAAGCATGAACGAGCCAGCCAGATCCGTGCACACAGACCCAAACGTTAACGCAACTCCGCCAACCAAGCCTCCCTCGACAAGAGCAAACAAAGGCCTTCACACAGAAGCAGATGCTCGTGAAAACACGGGCACTACGACTAAGAGCAGACATACAGTCGACCCAAAAATGGCAAAGACGGACGCTGAAACATCATCGACTACAAAGTCTGACGATAACACAAAAAAGCTCCTGTCGAAGATTAAACCGGGAGCGGAAGAAGACTCGCCGGAAGTGGAGAGTTTCACCAAGATCACTGCGAGGCTGACCGAGCCAAAGAGTAAGAAGAACACCATCACTGAATCGTGGACTCCGACGTACGACGGAAGCCAGCAACCGATTCCATGGGGGAGGGATTGCTCTCGGCCCTGGGAAGGATGGCGCTTTTGTACAGCTATTATGCTACGTGCTCCTCCATTGGGCAACTCGGGTAACCAGTGCAGGTAAGGGTTTCTTTTTGTTTTTCTTTGCCTTTTCTTTCTTTTTTATTTTTTTTTTTATTATTTGCCTTTTCTTTTTTTCTGTCTTTTTTTCTTTTTATTGTAAAGGCATATGTACGCGCTCCCGTGTTTACAAAGTGTAGTTTGCCCATAATCGATGTCAAACGCACCATAAGACCATGTAATGACGATATGTCGCCATGCGCGGACCATATACATGCATTACAGCTTGTTTTAGAGTCTCAAAAACTTTGGATGTAAACAAAGACGCGGAGTTATTTCCCTTGCGTCAACGCTACCTCTGTTGGCAAATCTATAAATAGGACGATCCAGATCAAAATGAAAATTAACATATCTCAACATTGAAGGGGTCCTAGACCACAATATTTTGCAGGGAACTTAATTTAGCATGTCTCCAGCTGTTGGTAAAGCAATTAGCGTGTATAGTCATCGAGTACATATGGCTTTAAGGTGGGGGGCATATCTGCTTTTGTATTGGTCTTTTTTTCCTCACTCATATCAAATAATAAATGTATATCAATCAATGTAAATCAATCAATATTTCTTAACCTCAATTCAAAATCAAACATGTCGTTTATATCAATTGGTGTACCATACCGATATTAACTAATACACATTTTTGCGATAATTATCAAATAAGTTATGTAAAATACCATTTTCACCTGCAAAAAGTTTCACATGGTGGAAATTCTAACAAGGCTATTTTTGCTGTCAAGCTTTTAAAAACGCCAAATTTTCTAATTTCTCTATGAACCGCGTTCAACCAAATCCTATATGGATCTTCTGACAATAAAAAAATAAATGTTCTATATAATATATTTCATTATTACAATAAAATTATGTACAATATACATGTTCAACAACTCCCAATTTCAACAAAATTATATTACTGGGATAAATGTTATGCCAAATTTTCCAATGTAATTCTCTCAATCTTGTTTCAGGAGAAACTTTTTGAACAATAAGCCATTGCCAGGGGGTAATTTCTATGGTCGTCTTGCCCTAAAGGCAACGTTGAACTTGAGAGTTGTAAATTCAGACCTCACAATCCAGAGTCATTATTGACTTGTTGTATGTATTCAAGTCCCTTCCATCAATCCAAAAATTATGTATTGCCCCTGTCACACTAGGGCTGCGTCCTCACGGCGTTCCCGCGGCGTCCAAGAAAAAGGAAGAACGCCGAGGTGCGCGCAGTTAGGTCTCCTACAGCGCCGGAGCAACGCGGTGGCATCTCCATTTGACGTGGTGGGGTCGCCAAGAACGCCATGCAACGGCACGCACTTTGAGCAATAGGGTCGCCGTAGCAGCGCAGTAAGGCCACAAGAGCTCCTTTGGCGCGCAGTACGGATGCAGTGGTAGTCTGCGGCGCTTGCACGGAGACCTCACGGAGATGTCACTGCGCTTCTACCGCGTCCATCAGCGTTTGGAGGGCGTTTGCACGGAGACCTCACGGAGACGTCACGGAGTCATTGGGGATGTCACTGCGCTTCTACCGCGTCCATCAGCGTTTGGAGGGCGTTTGCACGGAGACCTCACGGAGACGTCACGGAGTCATTGGGGATGTCACTGCGCTTCTACCGCGTCCATCAGCGTTTGCAGGGCGTTCACATGAAGTTGCGAGTGCGTTGTGAGCCAACCCCATAACGCAGAGTACACTCCCCTGTCGTATACATGCACTTCCGATTAATCGACACGCCGTGGACGCGCAGTGACAACTCCTAGCACGCCTTGACAGCGCAGTCAATCGCAGAATTTTCCTGCGATCCCACGGCGCTCTGAAAAATTGTACAACGCCGTGCCAACGCCGTGCCAACTCCGTGAGGACGCAGCCCTAGTATGACACTGACAGGGGTTTATCGTTACAGTTCATCCCATAAAAATGTATTCTACGTTACAGCAAAGGCCGTGCAACATCAGATTGTTTTTGTTTCTTTGCCGTACTCTTATCATCAACAGCTCTGCGTTCCTATCGCAAAGTGGTGTCGAATGGCAAATTCGCTTCGCGACCAGAAATTAAAGCCGGAGTGTATACAAGATCCTGACCCCTGTATACACTCCGAGTGCGTTTAGCCAGTGCGTTCCTGAATTTACAACGCTGATGTTCAACATAACCACTTTTACCTCTGTGCAGGAGTCTGCAGCACTACATCGTCTGTCTGACAGAGCTGTGGAGCGCTTGTCGGGAGATGCCAGACTTCTACACTATCCCTGAAACTGTCGGCTACATCGTCAGTGTCTTTGGGGACAAGTGCCCCTCCTACCGCATCCCTCCGCTGCTGGCCAAGGGCAATTAGAGCGGAACCGCGAGCGTTGAATTGTGGCATTGCATGTGTGTACATTTCATGCATGAATGTACATTGTACATTGTCAAGTATACTAGACTCAAGAGCAAGGCCAAGGGGCCACGGCAAACTAATTCTTCTTTGAGTTCGTGTCCTAATTGTTTGCTTTTTTGTTTCATGATGCTTGAATTGAATAAATAAATACAAATCTGTCTGAAACGGGTTGAAGGGATTTTCTGGCGAATTTGACGAACTTTGGGAATCCAGACGCACACGGCGAATTTGACGAACCTTGGGAATCCAGACGCACACGGCGAATTTGACGAACCTTGGGAATCCAGACGCACACGGCGAATTTGACGAACCTTGGGAATCCAGACGCACACGGCATAATTCTCTCAAAAACGCAAAAAAGTATGGTAGTTATTTCAATCGAAGTGAGTGTATGCGCTTCAGGGTGCTGCTTCTCTCTGTTGCTGGAAACAACAAGTAGTAGTAGTAATATTGATATTAACAGTCCTACGGGTTTTTTTTGCCATTAAGGACTTGAGTGTTTGTCCGCTTAAAAAAAAAAGAAAAAAAAAGAGGAGGGCAGGGGGTGACGTTGAGACGATGATGCTCTGTGGAATTCGTTAAAATGAAAAGTAGTTAATATGTTTCTTAGTAAGAATTATAAGTCTGTATTCTATATCCTGAAGAACGGGTTTGTAAAATGATTTTTATTCAAAACGAGTTAAAAGGTAGAACCTTTCAGGATCACCAATAAAAGCAAATAGATGAGCACGTAAGAAGAACACGAACAATAAATCTCAAAACTTCTTTAAAATAAAAAGGATTAAGATGTAAGCCACGAAGGCCGTGGTAAAGAAATATGTACAGTTTGGCGACTAGCGCTTCCGTAATATGATTTGTAATTCATAAGCCACTGCTTTGCTGCTAGTGCATGCTCCGCCGGAGAATATTAAAGAAGAATATGTAGGTGGGTGGGGGGAGGGACATAAGTCACCAGCCGAACCCCAAGCAGGGCCGGACCAAGTTCATTTGAGGGGGGAGGGGGGGTTCCAACTGAAGGCGGGGGTCCAAAGTCCACATTTTTTTTCTCTTGAGAGGTACATTGGATGGCCAGGGGGGGGGGGGGGTCCGGAACCCCAGGACCCCCCCCCCCCCCCCCCAGATCCGGCCCTGCCAAGCCTCAGAAAAGGCAGGAATGTCATGGTAATAAGTGATAGGAGAGAGACTAAGGATACAGGGGGCAGTTTCTTAATAACTAGAGTAATGCAGTGGACTAAAGGGAGGGGACAACCACAGCCATGGCATACAAGGGGCAGTACGCGGAAGCCTCACCTCTCTCCTCTGCACCGTGGGGTCAATGGTAACTGACGAGTCGAACGTGCTCTGCTTAGGCCAAAAAAAAGAGGTCTGTTTACGGTAACATAGGCCAAAAAAATAGGGTCGGTAGGTCGGGATTTTTTTTTTTCTCCAAAAAACCATATTTTTACGTTATTTTGCAAAAAAACAAGATTTTTTTTTCCCCCCAAATGCCAAAAAAAGTCTAGGGTCGCGCGAAAAAAATAGGGTCGGTCGGGTTACCGTAAACAGACTATTTTTTTTTTTTGGGGGGGGGGGGGGCCTTAGAGCCTAGGGTGAGGATACGCCTAGAAGTATACAAGATCTCTCTTTATATCTAAAGTTAAGTAGTCGTTAAGAAGCGCGCCCTATAAAGCAAGACTGCCAGCGCCCTCTGTCATTCAGTCTATGACGCAACCCCCTTGTTTTTACCGTCATCATTGACACAAACAAGGGAAGTAACTTAGTTAAAATAACCCTCACAATAGTGCTCTTCCTTTGCCTTTTTTTGTTGTTGTAGATAATAATGTAAAACACTTGCTTTTGCAAAGTTAAGGCGGCAGTATTAATAACGCGGAATTTTATGGTATCACGTTGATATATATATCTTTATTTGGCCTCATCATAATTCAGACGACTTTTTCTTGTTTTTTGCCGAGACAGTGAGGAAAACCCTTATATAAATCGGGTAAACTTGTCTTGACCTCTTGCTCTAGATATGACCCAACGTCATTCAACTTTGCACAACGCGCTTCACGTGTAAATGGTCGTGGTTAGGGGCAAATTACACCTGCGCGGAGTCAGCGGCGCTGCATGCTGCGATACTCAGGGATTATGACGAGTACTTGGCCTGGTTTTTTTTCACGCAGCGTGTAGCGGGCTGTGAAAAACAAATTACCTCAATAATCTACAGTGCGTTGTCCGGCTGTGCCGCTGACTCTGCGCAGGTATAATTTGCCCCTTATTTCCACAGACCTGTCCACGCATTTGCTTGGGACAAAAGCATCGTGTTTCACTTGGAAGTGAACTAAAATTCAACTGCCTGTTTTCTTTCTGTGAAGAGTTGGAACTTTTTCCTTTATTTGGTGTTTAACGTCGTTTTCAACCACGAAGGTTATATCGCGACGGGGAAAGGGGGGTGGGGGGTGGGATAGAGCTACTTATCAATTGTTTCTTGTTTACAAAAGCACTAATCAAAAAATTGCTCCAGGGGCTTGCAACGTAGTACAATATATTACCTTACTGGGAGAATGCAAGTTTCCAATACAAAGGACTTAACATGTCTTACATACTGCTTGACTAAAATCTTTACAAAAATTGACTATATTCTATGCAAGAAACACTTAACAAGGGTAAAACGAGAAACAGAATCCGTTAGTCGCCTCTTACGACATGCTGGGGAGCATCGGGTAAATTCTTCCCCCTAACACGCGGGGGGTAGAGATGGAACTGCTGCTGAATCAAGTCAGCAGGCGTCATTCACGATAATAATTCATCAAAGAATCTCCACAGAACCCAGATTTTGGTATTTCAGGTGAAATAATGTTCGAATCACACGTTAAAGCTTGCTTGGGCAGATTATGTGGTGGTGAACACTGATCGCTTATCATACGAAAAGAAGTGTAAAAGCACAGGGTGACCCCGAAAAAATGCAACTCACTAAAATGCTAATAACTTCAGAATTTGTTCAGTGAATTACTTCAAATTTGGGGTACATTGGCTTGGAATATGGGATAAAACGTCCACATAGTTTGTATGTTATATGGTCTGGCTTCTATGCCCTTTCGAGCAAAATTCAAAACTCGGGGATAGACTCACAAGTACAAAGTTTGACACTGAGTGGTTGCCGCACTGTCCGGATTTTAGCCCTCCAGATTTTAACCTGTTGCTTTTTCTGAAGGGCCTTGTATACACAAACTATTTGCAGACAGTACATGAGTTAAAACAGCAGTTACAGTGAGTTTTGAGGGTTTAAGTCAGATGAGTGTGATTACTGCACAGTGTCAAACCTCGCAATGTTGAGGTGGCAATCTCGGAATTGAAAACAATAGTTTTTAAAATGCGTAAAAATCAAACCATTTGACCATTATGATTGAAACTTATGAAATTAGCTTCCCACATCGCATGCTAATGTACATCAAATATGAAGTAATTCGTTGAACACATGTGGGAGCTATTAGCATTTAAGTAGGTGGCACATGATTTATTTTACCCTTCATCGGTTGCCTTCTATTTCGGAACATGGATATTAATTTGACAGACGGCTCATGCTTTTCATGCGTGAAATCAGGCAAAATAAAGCCGTGAGATTATTGCGTTTGGCAACCAAAGCTGCGTCCTATTCAATGGTGGCCAGTACAGCTGCAGGTGGCGTGATTACAGTGGGCCCAGGTATATAGCGAGCCGTGCCAGTTTTAATTAAGACTTGCCAGCAGAGATATTGCAAGTCGCTTGACCCTGGGGTTCCTGCGGCGCAATCTGAAGATCTCATCAAGATCCGTGAAAGAGCAGGCGTACAAGGCCTTTGTCAGGCCTATCCTGGAGTACGCCTCGTCAGTATGGGACCCGCACACCCAGAAGAACATCGACAAGCTGGAGGCCGTCCAGAGACGAGCTGCCCGATTCGTCTGCAACCGCTACCACAACACGTCAAGTGTCAGCCGGATGCTGGACTCCCTTGGGTGGCAGTCTCTGGAGGAGCGCAGGAAGCTTGCCCGCCTATCGATGCTCTACAAGATCACGAACAGCATCGTCCACTGTCCGGGCATCAAGTCGAAGCTGGCCCCTTTACCACCACGCCAGCGAAGAGGCCATTGCCAGCAGTTCGGCGGCCTCATCACCTGCCGCACTCAGTATCGGAGTGCCGCTTTTCTACCCAGCACAGTGAAGGACTGGAACTCTCTACCAGCAGCTGTCGTCGAGGCCCGCACTGTCGACACCTTTGTGTCGCGCGCCTCGCACTAAACCAGCAGCCACTGTGACTCATGTCCCCTCCCCCCCATACTCCCCAACCTGTGAATTTTAATGGACTTTTGGATGCTGGAAACGCTGCTTTATTGGACTTGCGCAACATCCCATCAAGTGCCGAAATAATCACTACTGTTGATTGTGGGCAGTAATGGAAAGACAAGACAAGACCGACTGCACTATATCAGTATATGACACCATTTCACACACTAACGGACAATCATTTCTCTCTGTCTCTCTGTCTGAATGTCTATCTGTCTGTCTGTCTGTCTGTCTGTCTGTCTGTCTGTCTGTCTGTCTGTCTGTCTGTCTGTCTGTCTGTCTGTCTCTCTCTCCAGGGGCGGACGAGGGGGGGGGGCACAGGGGGCACGTGCCCCCCCCCCCGAAAAAAAAAAAAAAAAAAAGAAGAAGAAAAAAAAAGATTTTTTTATGCTGATTCTATGACCATTTCTAAGTTCAAATGGCACCAGATGGCACCATTTTGATTCTTTGGGCCAAAAAAATTTCCGGGGGGGCCTTGCCCCCGGACCCCCCTAGCAAATTCGGGCGCTTTGCGCCCATCACATTCACTTTCGATTCAAAGTGCCCCCCCCCCCCCCCCCCTTACAAAGCAACTGATCCGCCCCTGCTCTCTCTCTCTCTCTCTCTCTCTCTCTCTCTCTCTCTCTCTCTCTCTCTCTCTCTCTCTCTCTCTCTCTCTCTCTCTCTCTCTCTCTTTAAAAAGACTCAATTCCCTGCATCGCCGAGCTGCAAAACTTATTCTGCATGATTTGAATAGGTCCACGGATGATAAACTAAAGCTCTTGAATTTCCTCCCCTTGAAAGATCAGTTGACGTTAAACAAGGCTGTGTTCATGTATAAAATTCTAAATGACGACTGTCCTAAATATTTGCAATCACATTTCAAACATGCCACAAAAAGATATGGGTCCCAAAAAATCATCCCTCCTATACCTCGCATAGACCTCTACAAATCGAGTTTAGCCTTCTCGGGAGCGTTTCTCTGGAACTCCTTACCCCAACAGATAAGAAATGCAACTTCAGTGAAAATGTTTAAGAGACAGTCACGTTCACACATCATTCGTGAATGAAATGTCTTGTTCGATTGTTATTTTGTTAAACATTTTGTACTAATGTTAACGGATGTGTAGCTGATCGGAGCAACTTATTCCTAAATGAAAGGTATAACTATGTCAATGTAATTTTGTAATTGTTTGAGTTCTCCTTATGTAATTCCTTAAATGCACATTGTGTTGCATTCTGTACAATGTATTTCTGTATTTTATATGATTGAATTTATATTTGTAATGTGCGTCTGTCTTTATGTGTTGTATAAAGGACAGGTTGGAAGAATAGGCTTTGCCTAAAACCTTTATCCTTTTGTAATAAAGTTCTGAGTCTGAGTCTGAGTCTGAGTCTCTCCAAGTCTCGAGTAAACTGTGACACCCACACCCATTCACACACAGTCAGACACACAGAAAAACACATAGACAAACTGACAGACAGACAGACAGACAGACAGACAGACAAAAAGACAAAAAGACAAAAAGACAGACATACACAAACAAACACACACACTCACACAGGAGTGGACAATACGCGGCGATGTTCAAGCAAGGGAGGCAATTTAAATATAACAAATGCTGAGAACTGCTTTGGTTATTTCCCTTCAACCAATGAAGTGATGCAAAGATAAAACTGGATCTTGAAGTAAATTTGTTATATCGCAAACATATAACAAAACAAAAACAAACAAACAAAGTCTGGTGAGGGTATGCCTGTGGCAGATCATAGATATATATTTTGTTAGTAGTATTTTGAAGCAATTGTGGTTTTTGTTTTATTATACATGTACGTACTAGTTAGCAATAGTGTTCAGATTTCTGTTGAGGCCCATGAACAATTTTGAGAGAGTTTCTTTACGTAATTTATAATCAATTATTTAGTGGCAACAAATCAAGCGCAAGAAACTTAGGAGTTACAATCAGTCAGACGCAATATCAGGGGAATTAACTTCGAGGAATAAAGAACGAACCGGAAGTTAAAGAAGGGGAGGGTGGTTTGCTCGAAGTGTCTAATCATGGCTGCGCTCTCTATGTTAGCCTGCTTCGTAGCAGTCTTGTTGTGTATACGAACCTCCAGGACGGACACTAAGGAGGATGAAATTAACCCTTCACAGAGCACGAGTGCTACTTCGCAACACCGAACCGACAGTTTAACAATTTTGATGTTGCTAGGCTTGCTGCTGCTTACAATTCTGACAGTTTGGCTCTTCAAGCACAGGCGGTTCCGTTTCGTTCATGAAACTGGTTTGTCCATGATATACGGTAAGTGTCTTGCAAAATTCTTTGCACGCGTGTGTTGTCAAAAAGAACAGCTTTAAAACTCTAGACTCGTTTGCACTATCGATTTGAAATTATCTGAGTTTGTTACTTTGTACAGCCTGGACGCTTTTCCCTGTGTTTTCAACAGGAAGGGTATTTTGATGCAGAAGAAATGTAGCTGATGTGCCCGAAAGGCAATATTTGATCTGATATGCCTAGTCGAATGAAAGGTAAAATATTGCCTTTCACATCATGTAAAACGTTTTCAGAACGGAGTGGCTTGGGAAACAACTAGTTCAGTTACACAGCCCCCATAGACTTGCACAGTCACCAGTGTGTCACATAATAGCTCTAGACTCTGGTTGTTTTGCCATCCAGAACAGTTAGCGTTTCATAGCTCATTGGTAAGTGAGCGGTTCATGAGGTCAAGAGTTCGAGCCCTGCCATCGTCTTTTTAATTTTTTAGTTAAATCGCACTTTAACCTTCTGCCCCCAAGTAATCAATCAATCAATCAATCAATATGAAGCTTATATACTATAGTGCGTATTCCGTGGGTACAGTTCTAAGCGCTTGTTGAAGAGTTGTCAACACAGGACTAACAAAAAAACTAACATCTTCAGACGAACACGAACCCTATCACACACTAGCAAACCCTGGTAAACATACAACAAACAACTGTTTAAAGTCATATGTACTCGATGACTATACACGCTAATTGCTTTACCAACAGCTGGAGACATGCTAAATTAAGTTCCCTGCAAAATATTGTGGTCTAGGACCCCTTCAATGTTGAGATATATATATATGTTAATTTTCATTTTGATCTGGATCGTCCTATTTATAGATTTGGCAACACATGTAACGTTGATGCAAGGGAGCTAACACCGCGGCTTTGTTGACATCCTCACTTTTTCAGAGGCTAGAACAAGCTGTAATGCATGTATTATGGTCCGCGCATGGTGACATATCGTCATTATATGGTCTTATGGTGCGTTTGACATCGATTGTGGGCAAACTACACTTTGTAAACACGGGAGCGCGTACATATGTCTTTAACAACAATGTACACATCAATAGCTAGGCCCAAACAAAATAATATTAAGGCACAAAGATAACATCTCTCACAGAGCACAGCACAAGAATGTCTTTTGGGGCACAACACATCACGTCGAACATGAAAGTCGCAGCCAGCTACGGGAAGAACTGAGTCTTCAACCTACTCTTGAACGCGTCAAGAGAGGGGCTCTGGCGAAGCTCAAGCGGCAGGGAGTTCCAGACGGAGGGGCCCGCGGAGGGAAATGCACGCTGACCAGCAGATGCGAGTTTCGAGCGAGGGATGTGGAGGCGGAGAGGGTCAGCAGCAGAACGAAGGGGACGGTCGGAGGGCTGGGTGTACAGGTCCAGGGAGGATTGAAGGTACTCGGGAGAAGAGTCGTTGAGACACTTGTAGACCAGAGTGGACAGTTTGTAGGAGATTCGGGTGTTGACAGGGAGCCAGTGCAAGGAGCGAAGTAGGGGGGTGATGTGGTCTCGCTTCGTCTTCCTCAACGTCAGCCTGGCAGCAGCGTTCTGGACTCATTGTAGGCCATGAATGGATGAGGCGGGGAGGCCAGCCAGAAGGGAGTTGCAGTAGTCCAGACAACTGAAGATGAGGGAGACAACCAGCTTGACACAGGCGTCGTGGGTGAGGTAGCGACGGATGGAGGCGATGCGTCGTAGGTGGAAAAAGCAGGTCTTGATGATGAAGGAGATGTGTGTCTGCATGGAGAGAGTGGAGTCGAGAAAGACGCCCAGGCTCTTGACAGCAGGGGAGAATGGAACAGTCGCGTCATCCAGCTGGAGGTTGGTCACAGTGAGGGAAGCAATCTTCTGTCGTGTTCCAACGAGAAGGGCCTCCGTCTTCTCACTGTTCAGTTTCAACTTGTTCTCAGTCATCCAGTTCAAAACCCTACTTTCCGTGTCTTATATTTTGTTCTCTTCTTGAAGTTCTTCTAGGTATTCCAAAGCGTTCGAGAGATTTATGAAAGACAAAATATTGCCAAAACGAAGCTCAGTCAGTCACTGGTTCCATTCCGTGTCAACCATCAATGAATCATTGAAATTTGAATGCATCTGCTGACAAAGCGGCATGAATCACAAAATAGTCCGGGAAGCAGCATTTAGCAACAAAATGGACGGGCACAGTGGACGAGACATCGGCCTCCTAATCCGAAGGTCGTGAGTTCAAATCACGGCCGCGGCTGCCTTGTGGTCTCTCTCTCTCTCTCTCTCTCTCTCTCTCTCTCTCTCTCTCTCTCTCTCTCTCTCTCTCTCTCTCTCTCTCTCTCTCTCTCTCTCTCTCTCTCTCTCTCTCTCTCTCCCTCCCTCTCTCTCTCTCTCTCTCTCTTTATCTCTCTCTCTCTCTTTATCTTTATCTCTCTCTCTCTCTTTATCTCTCTCTCTCTCTGCTGTAGAATGGACGCATTTAAACCACATGTCTCTCAATCCAGAAAAAACAAAGTATATGCTAATTACTACGCGTCAAAAACGACAAGTCATGTCGGAACCAAAGAAGTGCATTTCTGTTGATAGTCAGCTGATAAACGAGGTTAGTGAACACAAAATTTTGGGTGTAACTATTGACAACAATCTAACATGGGGCCCTCATGTAAGTAACTTATGTAAATCTACAGCAAAACAAGTTCATCAGTCTGCAAAGATTAAACATTTTCTAAAATTTTAATGCACGCAGAACATTTTTTCAAGCGCATGTGCAGTCTGGAATAGACTATGCATCAACCCTTTGGGATTCTGCAAGTGATGCAGCTTTAAGACCCCTAAAATCTTTGCACAGACGCGGAGTAAAAGTTGTTCTGCTGTAAAACAGCACCCTCTCTAATCATGACTACAAAAAAGCTGAAATTCTTCCACTATCATCCAGACTAGCGTTTAACAAGGCAAGGTTTATGCACAAAATAGTTCTTGGACATGTACCGTACTATTTAACTGAAAGAATATTATTAACTGAGACTTCATCAAGCCGCACAAAGAAACTAAATGTTCCCCTCCCTAGAATTGACTTGTATAAAACTAGTCTGGCATACTCAGGTCCATTTCTGTGGAATGTTTTACCAGTTTCTCTCAGACAGCCACTTTCTGTTGCCAGTTTTAGAAGACATACTTTTTTGTATATATATGCTTTCATCGTCGTGTGGCACTTAATGCCGCGATCAGGTACTGCTGTTTGATAACTACATGAAGATCTACTAATATAATCATTTCAGGTTTTTTTTGTTTTTTTTCCTCTTTGTCCGATTGAATAACCATGTTTTTATGTTTTTGTTTTGCTTCTTCTGCTTCAATATTATGCACTGCTTAGTTAATTCCCTCTTGGGCGAGGGCTGGATGAAAAAAGATCTTTGCTGTATCTACTCCATTACCCTCGAAAAATAAAGTTGGTTGGTTGGTTCGTTCGTTCGTTCTCTTTATCTCTCTCTCTTTCTCTTTATCTCTCTCTCTCTTTATCTCTCTCTCTCATTATCTCTCTCTCTCTTTATCTCTCTCTCTCTCTCTCTCTGACTCTCTCTCTCTCTCTCTCTCTCTCTTTATCTCTCTCTCTCTCTCTCTCTCTCTCTCTCTCTCTCTCTCTCTCTCTCTCTCTCTCTCTCTCTCTCTCCTTTAAACTGTTAATACTAATAGAATCCCAAAATCTAAGAAAATCAGGTCTTAAAAATGGAGGTGAATTTACAGAGGCTATGACTCTATGAGTATGAACAGAACATCTGAGAAAGGAGGGTCTTGACTCTTTGGGTGCAAGTCAATGAAACTTGGTAGTTAATTCTTCTAACGGATAGCTGCCTGAGGTATGACTAAAATGAGCCCCAGGGGCTCCGTGCACCTGGATTTGACAAGTTCAGTACCTTTAAAAGGGGGTTTCAACTTGTTGCAAATTCAAACTAAAGTTTATGTATCATTCCATTTCCAGGATTGATTGTTGGTGCCATTATTCGATACACCAGCAAACCGATGGACGTTTCGCGAGACTATGTCAGAGCTAAGATCATCAGTGAAAATCATTCCTACTATACCGACAATGCTCCCACAGCTCTGTACGTCAGCTTCTTTGCGAGGAACTCTTCAGCGGACCCCACCATACGGCAGTATGACTTGGGCGCGCCGGTGGATGAACCCATCACTGAGCCTCCTTTGGAAAGAACGGTATTTTGGGCTTTCATATATATATCCCACTGTCTGTGCATGCTTTCAGTTTCAAGTATGTGTGTGTGCGCCACAGTGTGTGTGTAAATACAATGAAAATTGCCACTAAACAAAATGTAAATAGTCTTTGGACCTGCAGAGTGTGCATGTGTGTGTGTGGTGTGTGCGTGTTTGAGCATTGTGTTATTGCGTTTTTAAATGTGTGTTTTTATATAGTTGTGTTAAAGATATAAACAAGCGTTCATTCTTTTGATTTGTTTGCGAAGACAAGTCAAATTTGGTTATCATGAGCAACGGATAATGTCATTCATCGGGGTAATAGCAGTTCCATATGGGGGTGGGGGCAGTTCTTGCTATTCTAATAGGGCCTGCACTCAGGTATAAGGGGGAGAGAAATAATGAAAAAACAAACATTGATGAACAGATCATTTATTATATAATTATATTGTTTATATATATGCAGACTGTATGTTATGTACAGCTTATTCTTGCTTTCTTTTCAGGTGACCTTTGACCCAGAAATATTTTTCAATGTGATGCTGCCTGTGATTATCTTTGAAGCAGGATATAGCATGAAAAGGGTATGTTTATGTTTCCTTGCTTGGTTTGATATCTCATTATCTGTATGGCTACGATATGTGTGCAGCTGTAAAGAATGTAATTTTACGGTACTCAGGTTTACAGGCTGTTGCTGTGCTGTTTGAAACTGCTGTCAAACAATTGTATAATGAAACATGCAGTCATGGAAATCAAATAAAGAATTTGATCTCTCTTGCAGTATACTTTGACGTATGAAAGAACGTCCTGATTGCAGGACAAGTATGGATCCGCGTTTTTGTTTTGTTTTGGTTTTTTGTAAAGAATATCTGAATGAATTGTTTAGATCAAAATTTGTTGATTTGTTTCCATTTCTGCTGTTTGCAAGATACTGTGATACATTGTTACAGAGACATTTCTTTCGGAACCTTGGGGCCATTCTGATGTATGCTGTGGTAGGAACCACAGCCTCTTGTTTAGTTGTTGGGTAAGTAACAAAACTTGTTCAAGTTCTGTTAGTGTTAGAATCACAAATGTTCTAGATGAAGCATTTTAGCAACTTCTGTGTTGAAATTGTTCCTTTTTACATTTAGTCAAGTTTTGACTAAATGTTTTAACATAGAGGGGGAATCGAGACAATGGTCATGGTGTCTGTGCGTGTGTGTGTGTGTGTGTGTCTGTGCGTGTCTGTGTGTGTAGAGCGATTCAGACTGAACTACTGGACCGATCTTTATGAAATTTGACATGAGAGTTCCTGGGAATGATATCCCCGGACGTTTTTTTCATTTTTTCGATAAATTTGATCTGAGAGAGAGAGAGAGAGATAAAAAGAGAGAGAGATGACGTCATATCCGGCTTTTTGTAAAAGTTGAGGCGGCATTGTCACACCCTCATTTTTCAATTGAATTGATTGAAATTTTGGCAAAGCAATCTTCGACGAAGGCCGGACTTTGGTATTGCATTTCAGCTTGGTGGCTTAAAAACTAATGAATGAGTTTGGTCATTAAAAATGGGAAACTTGTAATTAAAATTAATTTTTTTATTAAACGATCCAAAAACAAATTCATCTTATTCTTCATCATTTTCTGATTCCAAAAACATATACATATATGTTATATTTGGATTACAAACAAGCTCTGAAAATCAAAAATATGAAAATTATGATTAAAATTAATTTTCCGAAATCGATTTAAAAACAATTTCTTCTTATTCCTTGTCGGTCCCTGATTCCAAAAACATATAGATATGATATGTTTGGATTAAAAACAAACTCAGTAAGCTAAAAAGAATAGACATACAAAAAAGCGTGTTATCCTGCTCAGCGCGACCACTACCGCACTATTCTGCATGGCTTGTCAATTTCACTGCCTTTGCCACGAGCGGTGGACTGAGGAAACTACGAGTATGTGGTCTTGGTGTAAAAAGCAATGCGTTCAGTTTCATTCTGTGAGTTCGACAGCTTGACTAAATGTTATTTCGCCTTATGCGACTTGTTTAGTTTGTTTTATTAATTCCAAATGTCATTTGTAACAATCTCATTTCTGCAAAATTAAACCATAAAAAAACCATTGCAAAGTTTTTCCCCTTTGTTTGTGAATTCAGGGGTATCCTGTATGGAACGACCCGTTTGATGCACGACATTACTTTTAGTCTGAACGACTGCTTCTACTTTGGCGCAGTCATCTCAGCGACTGATCCAGGTCATTATTCAGCCTTGCAGCATGAATGTTTTTTTGCTTGTGTGTCTATGTCTTTGTGTGATTGTGTGTGTCTCTCTGTGTCTCTGTTAGCCAGTCTCTCTCTCTCCCTCTGTCTCTCTCTCTCTCTCTCTCTCTCTCTCTCTCTCTCTCTCTCTCTCTCTCTCTCTCTCTATATATATATATATATTTCTCTCTCTTTTTCTGTGTCGGTTGGGTTTTTTTTCATCCTGCCGGCAGTATTGGTGTGAAATTTGATGTGACACATTTGATAGTTTTGCATAAATGTGGTTTCAGTTTGTAAGTTCCCTGTTTCAAATTTGAACAATGCATGATGTTTCCTGGTCATAGATCATGTTTGGGTGAGGGGGGGGGGGGGGTAATACATTTTACTCTTCATGCGTGTGTGTGTGTGTGTGTGTGTGCATGTGTGTAAATACAAGGAAAGCTGCCACTGATCAAAATTCAAATATTTTTTGGACCTGCAGCTCGCGCATGTGTGTGTGTGCATACTGTTATTGTTGTTGTTGTATGTGCTAATGTCAGCAATTCTTTACTGTGACAGTGACGGTCTTGGCCCTGTTCAACGACCTGCACGTAGATGTGGATTTGTACGCCATAGTGTTTGGTGAGAGCGTTCTCAACGATGCAGTGGCAATTGTCTTGTCAGAGTAAGTCATGATGTCTGTGCTGGGGGGGGGGGGGGGGGGTGGGGAGGGGGGGGGGGGGGGGGAGGGGGGGGGGGGGGAGAGGGGGGCTGGCAACTCAGTTGGTAGACCACTGGACTTGTGATACTCAGGTCAAGGGTTCAAATTCCCGCTGAAAAACTGACAGCCGTTCAGAAATGTGGATTTTGATAAAAGTCAGGGTTTTAAATTGGGGTTTAGTGCGCTTTGAATCGGGCTTGTAATGGTGTTTTAAGAAGATAAGAAATAGAAGCAGATGACACACAAACAGGGGGTTAGGTTGTGTTGCTCACTGGTTTCAGGGAGGGTTCGATTGTATGTTGCTCCGCTTTTGATGAGACAATTATTTTATGAAAGAGGAAGTGGGTAAAAAGGGTTAGCAATTATATGGGTTTAAAAAAGATCTTGCGAATGACCTTGAAACTGTTTCTGGAGAGATGCATAAGTTATGCAGAAGGGGTCTTATTCGACCCAAAGTGGGTCTATTTCTGTAGATGCATTTCGTGGTTTTGTGTTTTTCCTGCATACAATCTTGTGTCCTGCACACTTGTATATATATATCTACAAGGTAGGCACATGCAGAGGCTTAGATCTCTTACTTTTGTTTGATGTTTTTCTTGGCATTGCTTTTTTTTTGTGCCAGGTCTGTGGAGGTGTATGGAGAACTGTCGTCGGACTCCTTCAACACAGAGGCTCTGTTCCAGTCTGTTGGAAAGTTTCTCGGCGTCTTTACGGGAGCCTTTGCCATCGGCAGTCTTTTTGGACTCTCCACTGCTTTTGTATCCTTCTTAATCTTCCATAAGTTTAGTAAACGGGATTTTCCACAAAATGGGTTCTTAAAGCGGCAATTTACAGGCCTGGGAATGATACGCCTTTCGTCATAAATACAACAAAGTCCTTTTCTAATTGTGTAAGAAAAGAGCCTCCGTGTGCCCTTAAAAATGCTTAAAACGCACCATTTTCCCGTCAGTACGCCCAAACCACTTTTACTCATTCCCAGGCCTGAATTTAGAATGGATGGTAATTGCTATGCTTGCCCATCTATACAATGAAGAACGAAAAAGAAAAAAGGAATGAACATTTTACTTTTGAAAGCTGGTTTCTGAACAAGTTTGATCTTGGCAATTTGGTGAGATCTGTTATTGCATTAGCTTGAACAAAGGAGGGACCCTATTTCAGTTTCTCTCCTGACAGTTACAGCTATGGTTTTCACAAAGCTCCACTTGTGAACAAGCACATTGATGGTATGCGACTGCAGAAAAAACCCTTTTGATTTCATCCGTTTTATACTTATCCAATTGCAGGGAAATTCAGGTCGCTTTCTCCCATTGGACAGCAGCAGCAGTAACAATAGTCACACTACCCAGTCGTGTGCATGTGTAAGTGTAATCAGCAAGACTGAACCCTTAGGGCTAATAGTCCTTTCCGTTTTTTGCCGGAAATCCAGTTTTTGAAAACGGTTAAAACCGAAATATCCAGTTCCTTAAAGTAAAATTTAGAAACAAATCTTTTTTTTTTTTTTAGTTTGGATGGTTGATGGAGGCAAAATGTGTATTACTTTATAATTTATTAACATACATTTTTGGTACCAGGAAAGGCTGTTCTTTGGCCCTGCCGCCGAGAACCCCCAGCCCTTCAGGTTTTTCCACATTTTTGAGGTGTTAGCTCTGAACCCTGTACCATTGGCAAAAAAAACAGTGTTGGCAATTGTGTTGCTGCTAAGATCAGATTGTAGTTGACAAGCAAATGACCTTCACGATGTCTAAATGACCTTGACCTTTTTGATCAGCTGACCAAGTTCACCAAGCTGAAGGACTTCCCTCTGCTTGAAACAGCTCTTTTCTTTCTCATGTCCTACGCCAGCTTCCAAGCTGCTGAGGCTGCTGAATTCACAGGTTTGTATCACATGTATTCAGTTACTGTTATCAATCAATCAATCAATATGAAGCTTATATCGCGCGTATTCCGTGGGTACAGTTCTAAGCGCAGGGATTTATTTTCTTAATTTTTTTATGCAATTTCTATCGCGCACATATTCAAGGCGCAGGGATTTATTTATGCCGTGTGAGATGGAATTTTTTACACAATACATCACGCATTCACATCGGCCAGCAGATCGCAGCCATTTCGGCGCATATCCTACTTTTCACGGCCTATTATTCCAAGTCACACGGGTATTTTGGTGGACATTTTTTATCTATGCCAATACAATTTTGCCAGGAAAGACCCTTTTGTCAATCGTGGGATCTTTAACGTGCACACCCCAATGTAGTGTACACGAAGGGACCTCGGTTTTTCGTCTCATCCGAAAGACTAGCACTTGAACCCACCACCTAGGTTAGGAAAAGGGGAAGAAAATTGCTAACGCCCGACGGGCGCTGTGGCGTGGTGGTAAGACGTCGGCCTCCAAAGCGGAAGGTCGAGGGTTCGAATCCCGGCCGCGGCCGCCTGGTGGGTTAAGTGTGGAGATTTTTCCGATCTCCCAGGTCAACTTATGTGCAGACCTGCTAGTGGCTTATCCCCCTTCGTGTGTACACGCAAGCACAAGACCAAGTGCGCACGAAAAAGATCCTGTAATCCATGTCAGAGTTCGGTGGGTTATAGAAACACGAAAATACCCAGCATGCTTCCTCCGAAAGCGGCGTATGGCTGCCTAAATGGCGGGGTAAAAACGGTCATACACGTAAAATTCCACTCGTGCAAAAACACGAGTGTACGTGGGAGTTTCAGCCCACGAACGCAGAAGAAGAAGAAAGAAGAAGAGCTAACGCCCTGACCCAGGGTCGAACTCGCAACCTCTCGCTTCCGAGCGCAAGTGCGTTACCACTCGGCCACCCAGTCCTGTATCACATGTATTCAGTTACTGTTACAGAGAGAGGACCCACCTCAGAAATTCTGACTAAAATTACGTCTTCGAGGGGGTGGGGAGGGGAGGGGAGGGGGGCCTAAAATTGAAATAAGTTTACAGAGGTTTTGAACAGAAAATCTGGAAGAACATTTTGTAATATGTATGGCTGTGCCTGCGTCCTTTGAATTGCATTATGATATTTTGAATTCTGAGAGAGTGAGTGGATGGATGAATTGTTATTTGATGTTACTGCTCACAATGATTAAAGGGGGGTGGGGGAGGGGGGGGGAGGGTCTGAAAGCTGGAATCTTAATTCCCCTGTGAAAAGTTAAATAGTTGCATTACTGCAATGAAGGGTACAAGATGCAATTCATTTTACGGGATACCAAGGAATATTTATGGCTGTTTCCTTTAGAAGAAAGTTTATAAATCAGTTTCTTTTCATTGTTGATGATTGTCTTTCACAGGTATTGTGGCTGTGCTATTCTGTGGAGTCACTCAGGCACATTATACCTACAACAACCTCTCTGCCGAATCCAAAGACAGAACAAAGAAGGTGAGGCCATAGCAGCCCTTTTAAAAATGACCATTTATTATTGGGATTCAGTCAAGAGGTGGCTTAGAGGTTTAGAATGAAACAGATTCTGTGATTCGTCAGATTAGCCCATACCAGAAGCCTATCATAATAGAAGCAGCTAAGTACTATTACCAGCAGTTGACACGCAATGATACATATGTCCTTTGGCCTTTCCTTGGGAATATCCATTACTAAAAATAGAACACGGTATTGTGGGAAAGCTGTTCAATGGCACTCATGCAGTACATGTATATGTACATAGGCATGAAAAGGAGTCTAAAACTGTGACATGCTCAGGAAAACTTTTAGCCTAAAAAGGAGACACACAAAGAAAGGCTAGACAAATCCAGTCACACTTATAAGCTCATAAACACACTATAAGTTCAAAAAGTAGTTTATTTTTAACAAACTAGTAAATTTAAATCCCGGCATATGTACATAACTTGTCACAACGTCACAAACTTCATTTAACCTTACAAGTGCACTATGACAGAAAATAAACATAACCCAAGCAAAAAACCCACATTAAATGACTTTAAATATCAAAACAACACCAAAAACAAAAATCTAACATTATTACACCCGACTAGAGCATTGTGTACATAACCGTCACATCATATCACAAAAATGCAACAAAAAAGGTGACAAAAGACGATTTCTGACCACTCAGTACAAAACACATGTAAAAGAGATAGACACCAGACAGCCACAGCAAGGAGAAATGTAATCACAGAGGATGAAAGGAATAACATCCTTTTTCACTTCATCCGTAAATAATTGCTAAAAAATCTAGATTAAAACAACAATTTAACCACACAGAATGAAACCAACATCAAATATAGTTAGAAATGCTTACAACTATGAAGTTAAAGTGGCAAACAAGCAAAATCCGGTTATAGGGGCTAGACAATTAAAAAAAACCAGCAGCAGTCAAACTTTGTTCATAACATCACAGCGTGACATAACCAAAACAGATACATTAAAACAAGAACATTCTGACCCAACAGGCAAACAAATGTATGGACATCTCCAAATAAATGAGAAGAACCCTTAAGAAGTAAAAGTTGTGGATGAAACCACCATAAATCCACTATACAGCAAAAGAAACCTATGTGTACATAACGGCACGCAAAGTCAGAGGATGAAAGTGCCCATATCAGCTAAAAATGGTGCCAAAATAACTGCAATCAACAAATCTGAGAAAGAAATTAGTAGCAAAGGGACACAGTTACCATTTTAAATCAAAAAACAAGATAACATATGTAGCAGGTAAGAGATAAGAGGGAAAAATACATTGTACATAACGCCACACTGAGACACCTAGGATTCTGAGTGATGTATCTTAAACAGATGCACACCTACAAAGGCAGAAATTATAAGAAAACAAATGACACACAGAAGGTACAAATAAAAAAGCAACTAGCAGCCCTGGAACATAAATTCAGATCATCATCAGAAAATGCAAGAAAAATGAGAATGTGTACATAACATTACAACAGGAGATTATCTTTCATGCATTGAGTGCTGGTGAGTACTGCTCACTTAGATTTTGTCAGTTGGGAAATGATCACTGTTTATCAACAGACATAGGAACAAGAATACATGAAAAAGTATATAAGTGTAATATGATTGTGAAATAAGTTATCAATTCTGAAGATGGTTAAAACAGGATGTGTAAATAAAAATCTTGAAGCTCACAAAAAAAGTCTGGTCTCAGCCATAAGTCTCATGTAGGCTATGCCTCCAGAAAGATTTAGCAGCAAACATGTAAATAAAAGCCCAGTGTTCAAGGGACATCATGTAGCTGTCCTCCTTGAAGACTCGCAGGATGTTGCACACGGGTATACAAAAAAAAACCAAAAAAAAATAAATAAATAAAATAAAATAAAAAATAAATAAATAAAAAAAAATAAAAACCATTTTCTCTTCCCACAGCCCAATTCCTCAGGAAGACCTCCCAGGCTCCCTCAGCAGTAGCTTTTGTGATCTGAAAGAAAAAACGATTTGCAATTATAGATGCATGTATAGTTTCTGAAATGCTTGCTATAATGTTTGGATTTTACACTATCTGCTATCATCACAGCAAAACGATATGATGTGACGTTATGAACATTTTCAGGGTCATAAAAACAGCTGAATGCAGTCATCTACTGCTCAGCTTTTAATTCTTTTAGCAAAAAAGAACAAGATTTGATCGTAGTAGAGGACTCTCTACTGCACAGCCTTCAGAACAAGATTTCAATAACGTGTACATAATGTCACACGTCACCCAGACAAGCTATCTCGAACTAAAGGCGTGTGAAGTTATGTACACGCAGTCATGGAAGAAAACACGAATCCCACAGAGAAAAGTCTGAATCTCATAACTCGGTCATTTACAAAGAACAACAAAAAAATGAACCACAAGTCTGAAAGAACGAAAATCAAAGAAAATCATTGATAAAAATGGTAAATATTCCGCGCCTAGCCCGAAGACAGTAATCTCATGATGTGACGTTATGAACATCGCACCGTACTTTCTCAACCGATTTCCTAGCCCGTCAGAAAGTCCCTTTCAACGCAGGAACAAAAGAAATCAACATAGTAATGTTGTCCACCTATTTGTACAAAGATTCTATTTGTATTAGCTTAACCATGCATCGTACGTTATCCGTCACGACAACAGCTTCGTATCTGAACAATCAAAATAAAATTTCTTCATTGTGCGTCAGATCGGAGACTTCGTTTAGCGCGCGATATTTTCGACTTGCACTCAACCATCGTTACAAACAAACAAAACACGTCTCAAACAGCAATATGACTTACAAAATTGATAAAACTTACCATCATTGTGTACATAACACATTTCAAAGAATCACGACAAAACACTTACCTCCTGTGTTCTCTTATTTCTCGTTCGTTTCAAACGCAGACTTCTTCAAATGAAACTACGATCGCATGGCTGGAAGTCAGTAAACAAAGTTTGTTCACACCCCTTGTAGAAACGAGTCCATGCGCGGAAGAAAATATAGTACATAACTAACGCGTCACGACGCATCACGCAGTTGGCCGAAAAACCTTTCCCGTACCGCTGTTTATCATTGGATTCGTGTTTTAAACTTATTTTCACACAGAAGAATGATTTTTCATCGAAAATCAACAAAAACTTTGTTGTTCTAAAAGTTGAGAATGAATGTTGGCTCATTAATACACTCGGCCGGAAAATCACGACAGAGAACGATGTACATTCTAGCCTATGGTAATCTTCCGGTAAGCTCGACTCGGCAAATTTCGGGGCACTTCAAACTTTGCAAGGGAAAGACCGACCATTTCAGAATAGAATCTCCGTATTTTTTCTATATTTTGGACAGTGATCTGACAGTATGGGAAAGTTTGCCGAGCACACTGTACTAGGTGTCACAGAATTGCAACAGATCACCGTCAATAATCACCAACAAAACATCGATTATATTCCGCACACGTGAACCACACGCTACGGAGTCATGTCCGAGCCGAGAAAAATACCTTCTTCGTCAATGCTCTTCATGTTCACGATTTTAAATAAAAAAGAAGCATCAACAAGAGACCTTTTTCGGAGGTTGTATCACTTTTTCTGACTCGACGCCATTTTGTGCCCGTGACCATATTCGATTTTCAATACACGACTCAAAATCTTTGGGATAAATCAAAATGAAAATAATACAAGCATATAGAAAACAAGAAAAAGTTGAAACCGTTTGGAATGAAGCAAATGAATAAAATATAAGAATTACAAGTTCAGAAAAAAATAAAAATAAAATTGCCTTCGAAGCGAATCGAACCTGGGACCACAAAAGTAAGCACTAGCAGTCAATCGGAGACTCTACCGACTAAGCTATTTTGTCGCACTGTAGTGGAGGGAGATTTTAACTTCAAATATTACACTTGAGTTCTCGAGCGTGGCGACGACTTGGTGAATCGAGTTTCCGAGTCTCTCCATTCGTATTTGTGTACTGTTCTCCATATCTCAGTGTTCGGGGCTAGTTCAGTAACTGACCCTACTCTCCCGGTCACTTCGTATAAGTTTGGAAAGCAATATCAAGTTGCGATAATTTCAAGCGAGACCGACATTATTGATACAAAATGCATTGACCAATCGCCGAAAGGCGCATGAAAGGATATCCCAAAATCCTCTATTCTCGATGACATACTTAGGAGTTAGTTCGAGAGAACGACAATCATATAAAAGGAAGGAAGTGGTTAAAAACGGGCGTCGATAGAGCCAATGAACAATGTTATCTACTTGTAGTATTTCATCCACATGTGCCCAAACTCATTAAAACATTCTTGTCTTTAATTCTAAAAGTACATCACCCACAGGACCTTCTTCTTCTTCTTCTTCGTTCATGGGCTTAGACTCCCACGTTCACTCATGTTTTTAGCACAAGTGGATTTTTCCGTGTATGACTGTTTTTACCCCGCCATTCAGGCAGCCATACGCCGATTTCGCGGGAGGCATGCTGGGTATTTTCGTGTTTCTATAACCCACCGAACTCTGACATGGATTACAGGATCTTTTCCGTGTGCACTTGGTCTTATGCTTGCATGTACACACGAAGGGGGTTAAGTCACTAGCAGGTCTGCACATAAGTTGACCTGGGAGATCGGAAAAATATCCACTTTTAACCCACCAGGCGGCAGCGACCGGGATTCGAACTCACGACCTCCCGATTAGGAGGCCGACGTCTTACCACTGCGCCCGTCACCCACAGGATCTATTGAAAACCTGCTGGGAAAGCGCATTGACACACTCAACTATAAGTCTCTGCCAGCCCAAAGTGCTGTCAAAACACTGAGGCCATCAATTGCTCCTTGTGGAGCAGATGATGGACACTTTGTGAGCAGAGTTGGAATTTTTTCATGAATTAATTTTGTAGCTCTGACATCCTTATCAACGTGAAAAATTATCTCAACAATAATTCCCAACTCTGTACAGGGTTGAGCAGCCAAGCTGTAGATTTGTAATGTGTCGAAGTAAAAAGAGACCCCCCGCGGGTTAGGGGGAAGAATTTACCCGATGCTCCCCAGCATGTCGTAAGAGGCGACTAACGGATTCGGTTTCTCTTTTTACCCTTGTTAAGTGTTTCTTGTATAGAATATAGTCAATGTTTGTAAAGATTTTAGTCAAGCAGTATGTACGAAATGTTAAGTCCTTTGTACTGGAAACTTGCATTCTCCCAGTAAGGTCATATATTGTACTACGTTGCAAGCCCCTGGAGCAATTTTTTGATTAGTGCTTTTGTGAACAAGAAACAATTAAAAAGTGGCTCTATCCCATCCCCCCCCCTTTCCCAGTCGCGATATAACCCTTTGTGGTTGAAAACGACGTTAAACACCAAATAAATAAAGAAAGTAAAAACACTAGATGTTCTTACCCTCAACCCAGTGTAACACAATGGACAGATCTGGAGTTGTTTTACACGATTGGTCATGTGAAAAGTGAAGACTTATGTTTTACAGTTTCTTTGCTCCGTTTTTTAAAAAATTTTCTTTATGTGTATTTGTGTGCCAGTCCCGTCTGTCTGTTTATGTGTTTTTGTGAAAAAGAGAGCTTTCATTTTGAATGAGTTTGTCTCCAAAAGACTTCTCACTAATTGTCTGTGCTTATGAATTCTTCTGTTTTTAGCTGTTTGAGCTGGCGAACTTCCTGGCAGAGAATTTTGTGTTCTTGTACATTGGAGTGTCTGTGTTCACGCTGCAACCACTGCAGTGGCATCTCGGCTTCATCCTCTCTTCATTCGTATCCTTTTGGATTTAAATGTGCATGGTTTGGAGTAAATCATGATAGCTAGATGCAATGAGGGTATTGAATGCAAGTGTGATCAAATGCAAACACAGTCAGTTGCTTGTTTGAAAGAAACTTGTGCAAAATATATATATATATATATATCAAGAGGAGAACTTTATCCTGAAGGGAGTTACAGGGAAATAATCTTGTCTTTTTCCAAAGAGATAGTTTATGATTCTATTTTTACGAGAACCATTTTTTGACTCACATGCGTAGCAAAAGTGAGTCTATGTACTCACCCGAGTCGTCCGTCCGTCCGTCCGTCCGTCCGTCCGGACGTCCGGACGTCCGTCCGTCCGGACGTCCGTCCGGAAAACTTTAACGTTGGATATTTCTTGGACACTATTCAGTCTATCAGTACCAAATTTGGCAAGATGGTGTATGATGACAAGGCCCCAAAAAACATACATAGCATCTTGACCTTGCTTCAAGGTCAAGGTCGCAGGGGCCATAAATGTTGCCTTAAAACCAGCTATTTTTCACATTTTTCCCATTTTCTCTGAAGTTTTTGAGATTGAATACCTCACCTATATATGATATATAGGGCAAAGTAAGCCCCATCTTTTGATACCAGTTTGGTTTACCTTGCTTCAAGGTCAAGGTCACAGGAGCTCTTCAAAGTTGGATTGTATACATATTTTGAAGTGACCTTGACCCTGAACTATGGAAGATAACTGTTTCAAACTTAAAAATTATGTGGGGCACATGTTATGCTTTCATCATGAGACACATTTGGTCACATATGATCAAGGTCAAGGTCACTTTGACCCTTATGAAATGTGACCAAAATAAGGTAGTGAACCACTAAAAGTGACCATATCTCATGGTAGAAAGAGCCAATAAGCACCATTGTACTTCCTATGTCTTGAATTAACAGCTTTGTGTTGCATGACCTTGACCCAAGGTCAAGGTCACATGTATTTTGGTAGGAAAAATGTGTAAAGCATGTGAGTCGTATGGGCTTTGCCCTTCTTGTTTTTATAAAGGCTAACAGATTTGAATTTTTTTTTTTCAGAGCGATAAATCTATCTTTACAAACACTTCTTTTTTTTAAAAGGCTGAACAGATTGTAGTGGTAATAAGGTATCTAGGGAAATGGTAATAATTATACTTAATAAGTTAGTACAGTAAAGGGTATGCTCTCACTCACAAATTGTCTGCTTCGTGCTCTGTATATAATCCACACACATAACAATGTACATGTAGGTAACCAAACAGATTTTCATGATTTTTTTTTTTTAATTCAATTTGAACACAACAATTAGCAGGGGATCTTCACGTTAATTGAAAGAGATTTTGAATGAAGAAATATATGTGTTCTGTTAAAAAAACAAAAACATGTTCTTCTCAGAACTTTTAAAGCCAAATGTAGTTTCGGTGAAAGATACGCATTGCATTCATGAGTGAAAAGTCAGATGAACAGCTTTCTTTAATGATTGTTGGTTTTTGAGTCACTTGAGAAAATGTGACTCTATGTAATCGGTCAGTGTTAGTCTGTCCGGCCGGCCGGCCGGCCATCCGGCCGGCCGTCCGTAGACACCACCTTAACGTTGGACTTTTCTCGGAAACTATCAAAGCGATCGGGCTCATATTTTGTTTAGTCGTGACCTCCAATGACCTCTACACTTTAACGATGGTTTCGTTGACCTTTGACCTTTTTCAAGGTCACAGGTCAGCGTCAAAGGAAAAATTAGACATTTTATATCTTTGACAAAGTTCATCGGATGTGATTGAAACTTTGTAGGATTATTCTTTACATCAAAGTATTTACATCTGTAGCCTTTTACGAACGTTATCAGAAAAACAAGGGAGATAACTAGCCTTTTCTGTTCGGCAACACACAACTTAACGTTGGGCTTTTCTCGGAAACTATAAAAGTGACCGGGCTCAAATTTTATGTGAACGTGACTCATTGTGTTGTGAATAGCAATTTCTTCCTGTCCATCTGATGCCTCATATAATATTCAGAACTGCGAAAGTGACTCGATCGAGCGTTTGCTCTTCTTGTTATTTTTAATATCTGCCTATGTGACTTAAAGACCTCAGTAACTAATTAGCGCTGAAGTGGTTGGAGGACTATTTTCCTAGAGAAGATAATCGAACCAAGCTCTCTGGTTTGAGAAGATTATAACTGACCATTGTTAAAAAGTCTTCATGCCTTCTTCTTCTTCTTCTGCGTTCGTGGGCTGAAACTCCCCCGTACACTCGTGTTTTTGCACGAGTGGATTTTTACATGTATGACCGTTTTTACCCCGCCATTTAGGCAGCCATATGTCACTTTCGGAGGAAGCATGCTGGGTATTTTTGTGTTTCTATAACCCACCGGACTCTGACATGGATTACAGGATCTTTTACGTGCGCACTTGGTCTTGTGCTTGCGTGTGCACACGAAGGGGGGTAAGCCACTAGCAGATCTGCACATAAGTTGACTCGGGAGATCAGAAAAATCTCCACACTTAACCCACCAGGCGGCCGCGGCCGAGATTCGAACTCACGACCTTCCGATTAAGAGGCCGACGTCTTACCACCCCGCCACAGCGTCCGTCTAGTCATCATGCCAACCTTAAGTGGTCATTGAAGTTAAACTCTCCCATAACTAGTCTTTCTTGCATGGGTGTTACTCTTCCGGCTTTTGCCGGATTTCCGGTTTTTGAAAAAATCTGAAGCCGGAAATTCCGGTTTTCCGGGTTTTCAAAAAAAACAAAAAAAAAAAAGCTTCGTTTTGCTAAGTTGAAATAACGAGCAGCGGTTCCGATCCGACTTTTGACACCGGTTCGCGTGCTTTCTCGGTTCGCTCCCTTGGATTTGCCGCCATCTTGCTTATTATGATTTGGTTTCGTCGGTGTCCAGAAACTTTCTTTCAAACTTGAGCATTTTGGACCCCTGCCTTTCAGGTTTTTTGATTTTTCCCAGTAACACCCATGTTCTTGTCATTTGAATCTTGGTTTTGGAATGTTAGCCGTCTATCTGTGCCGGCTTTGTTCCTTGACCAGTGGACAGCTGGCAATCGTTGTGGGCCGTTTCATCAATATCTACCCTTTGTCTTTCCTTCTCAACCTCGGCCGAAGCAACAAGATCAGGCCCAATTTTCAGCACATGATGATGTTCTCTGGTAAGGTTTTGCTCTGTTTGGTTTTCTCGCTCACACACATGCACACACACATACACACAGACACATGCATGCCTGCATGCATGTACGTACGCACATTCAATCACTCACTCACTCACTCACTCACCCACACTCACTCTCACACACACACACACACACACACACACACACACACACACATGCACACACACACACACACACACACACACACACACACAGACATACACACTGTGACACACACACACACACATATACTGTGACGCACACACACACACACACATACTGTGACACACACATGCACATACAGTGACACTCAAATGCACACATACATGCATACTCACTTTCTGACTCACACACACACACACATGCACCCATGAGCTGGAATTTGTTGCGTAGCTTGGCACTGAGTGCATGACATTTGTAGCACACACAAAATTTGATTATTATTAGCTTCAACAGAAGAGGCGATACACCAGGGACACTTTAAATCCCGTATCTTCAGTGTCAATATTGCCATCCACTGAGTTATTGTCGATCTGGTCCCGATCGACTTATTGGATTGTTGCACTTACGAGACAAAGCGAAAATACTCCATGAAGATTGGTTAAGAATCACATAGACATAGTTGGGTCCCTCTTACAGTTAAGACCCCCTTTTAAGACTTCAAAGAACGTGAGAAAACCAGGTCTTAAAAAGGAGCTCAGCGAGTCTTAAACATGGAGCTAAATTTACAATGAACAGACTATCTGAACAAGCAAGGCCGTTAAAAGGAGGAAGTTCTAAATGGGGGGGGGGGGGGGGGGGGGTCGGTCTCAAAGGCGGGTTTCCTCTGTATTACAGTCCAGTTTATGAAATGACATACCTGGAGATACACATGCCTCTTGCTGTTAATGATAGGATTATAATTAAAATTCTAGATTTTAGTCAAGCAGTATGTAAGAAATGTTAAGTCCTTTGTACTGGAAACTTGCATTCTCCCAGTAAGGTCATATATTGTACTACGTTGCAAGCCCCTGGAGCAATTTTTTGATTAGTTCTTTTGTGAACAAGAAACAATTAACAAGTGGCTCTATCCCATCCCCCCCTTTCCCCGTCGCGATATAACCTTGAACGGTTGAAAACGACGTTAAACACCAAATAAAGATCTAGATTTGGCAAAATTCCGTTTATCGTGGCAGTGACATTTTTCACAGACAGTGAGTGAGTGACAACAGTAATAATAATAATAAAACATCCTTTTATAGCGCTATTCACCGCCAAATGGCAGTCTCATGGCGCTTTACATCAGACATTAAAATTCAACATTTTACATATATATATATAAAGTTTCCTCGTAAGAAATAACATACAAGCATTAAAAAAATTCATAGACAACGACCACTTATAGTTATATAAGATAATCTAGAAAAACTGTTTTTTAAAAAGATGAAAAATACGTGAGACATAGTTACACATAAAAAGTCTGACAATAAAACAGAACTTACATAAAAACGTACAGATGTAAACCAGAATGAAGATGTAACACAGACTGTGGGGCAACAAATTAAACAACTAACAACAGGCATACTGTATTATAACAGTGACATCTTTCTGACAGGCTTGCGAGGAGCAGTGGCCTTTGCTTTAGCCATCCGCAACACAGAGACAGAGGCGCACCAACACATGGCGTCCGCTACCTTGATGATTGTCATTGTCACCGTCATTCTGTGTGGGGGCTTTACTACTCCTATGCTGCAGTGGTTACAGATAAGGTGGGTATATATATATATATGTGTGGAGATCATGGATAGTTTAGAATGTGAGTGGTTTTGTGTGTGTGTGTGTGTGTGTGTGTGTGTACAGGGCGGGGTGGTAGAACTCCTATGCTGCAGTGGTTACAGATAAGGTGTGTTCATATATATGTCACGGTAGATATAGCTCAGTTGGTAGCGCGCTGGATTTGTATTCAGTTGGCCGCTGTCAGCGTGAGTTCGATCCCAGGTTCGGCGGAAATTTATTTCACAGAGTCAACTTTGTGTGCAGACTCTCTTCGGTGTCCGAACCTCCCCCCGTGTACACTACATTGGGTGTGCACGTTAAAGATCCCACGATTGACAAAAGAGTCTTTCCTGGCAAAATTGCTTAGGCACAGTTAATAATTGTCTACCTATATACCCGTGTGACTTGGAATAATAGGCCGTGAAAGGTAAATATGCGCCGAAATGGCTGCAATCTACTGGCCGTATAAAATTTCATCTCACACGGCATCACTGCAGAGCGCCTAGAACTGTACCCACGGAATATGCGCGATATAAGACTCATTGATTGATTGATTGATTGATAGAGACGAAGATCTGGTAGAAACGTCGTTTCTACCGGTAGAGACGAGGATCGTCGTTTCTACCGGTAGAAACGACGATCGGAGTTTCTACCGGTAGAAACGACGTTTCTACCAGTAGAGACGACGATCGGAGTTTCTACCGGTAGAAACGACGATCGGAATAAAACGTTTGTGTGTGTGTGCAATGTAGGTGATTTTGTCAATTATGAACACAGTTCTATCTTACCGGAATGAACTCATTTTTAACGTTGTTTACAGAGCACGTGCTTTTGTGGGAAATGTATTGAGAATGTCAGCAAATATTATTCACCTACTACAACTGCCTTCCCTGACCAGACGAAGACAGCAATCACAACTTTTTTTTCCTTCAGAGTGAACACAATTCGTGAAATATCTCTGTCAGTTTGACTTCTGAAAACAGTATTCCACAGACCTTCAACATTATTATAGCCGGCTATTTTAATTGTTGCTAAAGATTGTTGACAATGGAACAAAAAGAAGAGTTCTACAAATTGGTAAGGCTTCACATTGATAGCCTTGATTCAACCAAAAGAGACTCGTTTACGATAACACAAGACAAGTACACACTGGCTATATCTGCGAGAGAGAGTTCCCTTGTGTATTATTTTTGCTATATGAGTTGACTTTTACCAGCTGTTTTAAAGACTTGTGTATTATTTGTGCTATGTGAGGGGACTTTTACCAGCTGTTTTAAAGACTTGTGTATTATTTGTGCTATATGAGTTGACTTTTACCAGCTGTTTTAAAGACTTGTGTATTATTTGTGCTATGTGAGGTGACTTTTACCAGCTGTTTTAAAGACTTGTGTATTACTATATGAGTTGACTTTTACCAGCTGTTTTAAAGACTTGTGTATTATTTGTGCTATGTGAGGTGACTTTTACCAGCTGTTTTAAAGACTTGTGTATTATTTGTGCTATGTGAGGTGACTTTTACCAGCTGTTTTAAAGACTTGTGTATCATTTGTGCTATGTGAGGGGACTTTTACCAGCTGTTTTAAAGACTCTTGTGTATTATTTGTGCTATGTGAGGGGACTTTTACCAGCGGTTTTAATGACAAGATCAAAGTTTCTCTCGCTTTCAACTCGCAACCATCTGTTTTAAAAACTCTTGTGTATTATTTCTTCGTTTCTACCGGTAGAAACGACGATCGTCATCTGTACTGGTAGAAACGTCGTTTCTACCGGTAGAAACGTCGTTTCTACCGGTAGAAACGTCGTTTCTACCGGTAGAAACGACGATCCTCGTCTCTACAGGTAGAAACGACGTTTCTACCAGATCTTCGTCTCTACCGTGACATATATATATATAAACAGTGGTACCTCTGTCTAAAGACTTTGAAAATATAATCGAAATTCGGTCGTTATATGGAGGGATTTAGGGGACGTAATAATTATGGAGATGAGAAATACTAAGACAAAGGATAACAAAATTCGTCAGAGAAAAGTTGGTCGTAATATTGAGGGACCCTTAAAAGGGAGGTACCACTGTATATATATATATGTGTGGAGATCATGGGTAGTTCAGAATGTTTGTGGGTTTTGTGTATGTGTGTGAGGGGGGGGGGGGGGGGTTGAACTCATATGCTGCAGTGGTACCAGATAAGGCGGGTTTATATATGGTCATGGCTCAGGAAAGGAGTCAAATTTGTGGGACAATTTTGTCAAAAATATAACCCTTGGAATATTCTGCATTTTTCAGTCCAGTAAAGCTTATTCATCTGTTTAGTTGTTGGTGGGCAATGAGAATGATTTTTTTTTTCATAGCTGAGGAATGAGCTTGGGGAGCTTAAATTGGTTGGGTCATTGAAAGGGAGTTCCACTATGCAACATGTCAGTAATGTGTGTGGTTTTTCCTCTGTTTTATGATGACAGAGTGGGCGTTGAAGAGGATGCTCCAGGTCAGATGAACCAACTAGCCTCAGTGAGAAATGTGAGTCGGATATTTCCTGTGTCACCATGTGGCTCGCCAAATATATTGATTCATTCATTCTTTTTTTTTTTTTTTTGCCCATTGCTTTACCAATTGTTGTTAATTTTTCTTCAAGTTTTTGGATGTATGGTGTGTGTGTGTGTGTGTGTGTGTGGTGTGTGGTGTGTGGTGTGTGTGTGTGTGTGGATTTAGAGACTTTGAGCTGCATTTGTGGCCAGTTGTAATTTCAGTAATGTTACTTCTTTTTATTTTTCTCCTTCGTTTTACCTCCTTCTCTTACCTTTTTAAATTATTCCTCCGTGTGAGGAGGGAAGGCTGGAGGAGGGGAAAAGCTTTGACTCGTTTGAGATCTGGTGGTTGGGTTTTGCCAGTTTTGAGATTCATCTAACATTAGTTAAAATGTATGATTGGAGGAGGTTCAGATGGATAATGAATTCAACCCCGATGACTTTAATACCTCTTCTTACGCATTGTCGTGGTTGTGCTGGTTGACATTCAAGAACAATAAATGATGGGGACAGGGAATGCTTGGGGATATGCAAACTGTTGTATGTTATATTTATGGTTGTGGAAGGGTTGAAAATGATGGGGTTGGTGATGGTCTACTGTTAACTAATTGAACTTAATTACTTACCACAGCATGCGTTCTACTCTGGAATGTATGAATGGTACTGTCAGCTCCTCTTCAGTTGACAAACCAGCGTCATTGGCTTAATCATTCACCCAGTAAATCATCAAAAAAATTGACTTTTGAAATCCAATGAAGAACCATCCAATTAACATATGGGGAAAATACTAACGCAGGCCATGACAGGGCAGCCGCAGTACAGCTCAATGGACGGAGCATCTGGCGGCCAGCCATCGTCTGCCTCGCCTCCGGTTGGTTTGTTGTGGGGGTTGTCGCCACTTTAGTGTGGATTCCTGCGTCGTTGTTCTTTCCTCATTGCCCTACCTGTTTTGTGCACGGTTTCGGTTCTGTTGTGTTCCCTTCTGGTTTTGATGTCAGCCGAGCCTTGAATCTGCTTGAGGGATGTCCAGGCTTCAGATCTCGCTAGATGCTAAAAAGAGATGTTTGCTTTCTCACTGGACTTACAACTACCGTAAAATTCCTAGCAAACGCCCACCCCCCACTTTTGGCTAAAAGTTGTGCAGAGGGGTCACTACCTAGCAAACGCCCACCCCCCACTTTTGGCTAAAAGTTGTGCAGAGGGGTCACTACCTAGCAAACGCCCACCCCCCACTTTTGGCTAAAAGTTGTGCAGAGGGGTCACTACCTAGCAAACGCCCACCCCCCACTTTTGGCTAAAAGTTGTGCAGAGGGGTCACTACCCAGCAAACGCCCACCCCCCACTTTTGGCCAAAAGTTGTGCAGAGGGGTCACTACCTAGCAAACGCCCACCCCCCACTTTTGGCCAAAAGTTGTGCAGAGGGGTCACTACCTAGCAAACGCCCACCCCCCACTTTTGGCCAAAAGTTGTGCAGAGGGGTCACTACCCAGCAAACGCCCACCCCTTTTTGAGTCACTTGAGAAAATGTGACTCTATGTAATCGGTCAGTGTTAGTCTGTCCGGCCGGCCGTCCGTAGACACCACCTTAACGTTGGACTTTTCTCGGAAACTATCAAAGCGATCGGGCTCATATTTTGTTTGGTCGTGACCTCCAATGACCTCTACACTTTAACGATGGTTTCGTTGACCTTTGACCTTTTTCAAGGTCACAGGTCAGCGTCAAAGGAAAAATTAGACATTTTATATCTTTGACAAAGTTCATCGGATGTGATTGAAACTTTGTAGGATTATTCTTTACATCAAAGTATTTACATCTGTAGCCTTTTACGAACGTTATCAGAAAAACAAGGGAGATAACTAGCCTTTTCTGTTCGGCAACACACAACTTAACGTTGGGCTTTTCTCGGAAACTATAAAAGTGACCGGGCTCAAATTTTATGTGAACGTGACTCCCAGTGACCTCTACACTTTGACGTCTGCTTTGGTGACCTTTGACCTTTTTCAAGGTCACAGGTATGCTTCAGGTATGCATTGTGTTGTGAATAGCAATTTCTTCCTGTCCATCTGATGCCTCATATAATATTCAGAACTGCGAAAGTGACTCGATCGAGCGTTTGCTCTTCTTGTTTGCTTTAAAAATAATTTGTTTCAAGACATTCGGCCTCCTTTATCTACGATTTGTGCACACTGTTCGATGATTCGCCGGTTTTTTCTTCTTCTTTTTTTCTATCACAGAACGTTGATCTTTGTTTCTGTAAACAAACGGTGTGTTTATTTTTCATTAAAATTGCATAAATCACATGTAATGTTGTATCACCTTTTTTTTCTTGTGAAAATGTGATGACACTTTATCTTGCAAAGGGGTGTATACCCAGCAAACGCCCACCCCTTACTTGTACCCGAAATCTGTGCAGAGGGGGGGTGGGCGTTTGCTAGGGATTTTACGGTACTGCTTTTTTTTTTAAGTTACTTGGTTTGCAAAAAGCAGCTGGCAGTGTAGAAATATGTTAATTAGCACTCTTCCCCGTTTTAAAGCACTATATTAGTCAAACCAACCTTGTTGCACTTTGCACTTGGCAATTCTGGAAATACAGTAAAGGTGCATCGAGTATGTCACACAAGTGTTAAATAGACTAGACCCAACATTCTCTTTGAATCAGGAATTTTGTTATATTACATTGTAATGTACTTCTTCTTATACACATATATTAGTTAGTTAGTTAGTTAGCTGTTGCTTTTCGGGTCCAGCGGACAATAATAGGCCAAATCAGGACCCCATACACACACATTAAGTCATTACACACCTTAACTTTGTAGTAATCAGATGAACAATAAAAGCAGTTTTTTGGTGTGTGTGGTTTTTTTTTCAAACTGTGAAGGACTCATTCCTGTCTTGGCAGCAAGGATAATTGCCAGTCAGTAGCATTAGATCAATATGGATTCTGAAAGACAAAATCATCAGTGTATGTAAAGCTGAATGTCCATCTCTCTCAAGCAGGTTCAGAATGTTTGTGATAATTTTTCAGAGATGTTGCTAAGTTCTTCTTCTTCTTCTTGTCGATCACTGTTGCTAAGTTCCAAGGGTTTAATATTCAGAACATGTATTCTTAGGAAGACTATCCTCTTTTGGATATTTGTTTGCAGGTATTTGCGAGTTTACAACTGAACTGAAGACCATTGTTTTTGTTTCCTCTTGAAATTATTCTCATTCACCATTTTCTTTGTTAAATTACTACCCATTTTTGATCGTGCTAAACACCACACTGTGTAATTGTCTACACCCTGCATCATTAATTTTTAACAAAAACTAATTTTTCATTGAAACACACTGTAAACCAATTGCTATTTTGTAAGACACAGTACATTGCTGTCATTACATTTAGTCAAGTTTTGACTAAATGTTTTAACATAGAGGGGGAATCGAGACGAGGGTCGTGGTGTATGTGTGTGTGTGTGTGCGTGTGTGTGTGTGTAGAGCGATTCAGACTAAACTACTGGACCGATCTTTATGAAATTTGACATGAGAGTTCCTGGGAATGATATCCCCGGACTTTTTTTTTCTTTTTTTCAATAAATGTCTTTGATGACGTCATATCCGGCTTTTTGTAAAAGTTGAGGCGGCACTGTCACACCCTCATTTTTCAATCAAATTGATTGAAATTTTGGCCAAGCAATCTTCGACGAAGGCCGGACTTCGGTATTGCATTTGAGCATGGTGGCTTAAGAATTAATTAATGACTTTGGTCATTAAAAATCTGAAAATTCTAAACAAAATTGTTTTTTTATAAAACGATCCAAATTTACGTTCATCTTATTCTTCATCATTTTCTGATTCCAAAAATATATAGATATGTTATATTTGGATTAAAAACAAGCTCTGAAAATTAAAAATATTAAAATTATTATTAAAATTAAATTTCCAAAATCGTTTTAAAAACTATTTCATCTTATTCCTTGTCGGTTCCTGATTCCAAAAACATATAGATATGATATGTTTGGATTAAAAACACGCTCAGAAAGTTAAAACGAAGAGAGGTACAGTAAAGCGTGCTATGAAGCACAGCGCAACCGCTACAGCGCCAAACAGGCTCGTCACTTTCACTGCCTTTTGCACTAGCGGCGGACTACGTTCACTTTCATTCTGTGAGTTCCACAGCTTGACTAAATGTTGTAATTTCGCCTTACGCGACTTGTTTTATTATTGTCACACTCTTTGCCAGTCCAGGAAATACATGCCTAAATTCACACTTGAGACAGACTACCAAAATGCCCTTGCTATAGTTGGTGTGTAACAGGTAGTCTAGCCTGTCTTACTTTTTGTTTTGGGACATCTTCAAACTATAGCAGAATCAAACATGAATCATAACAGTAGTACATGTACTGGACTTTTGGATCGCTTGCTTCCCAGTTTGGGCATGCAGTAGTTATAGAGGAAGCTTGTTTGTTTGCAGATGTATAAACGACATATCAACAAATGCACTTTCGTGCATTTAGTGTTGTCTTGCCGTATCTAGTAGATTTTGCTTTTGTATCAGTGGATATGGCACGGACTGCTCCGATGAGACTGATCCGACCATTCTTTCAGTGTGTCATACTGACATGCTCACTAAAATATTGCGTGGCCAAAGTGATGATAGCGAATCAAGTGAATTGTGTCACTTTCTTTAATGTGTCAAATGTGCTTTTGCATCATGTCCTCTCTGTTCGACAATGATGATTTCTAATCTATTGCTCTTCCTGGGATAAGATCAATTTGAAAAGAAGAAATTCCTGTTCAGTCTGGTTAATTTTGTGAGCATGTTTTGTAAGGACATTTCAATCGTGAAAGGCAGCTAGGTTCCTCTGTACAGGAGAATTTGACCACTTCTCATCTCTATTGTTGTCTGTATTTGTCTACAACCACTGATGGCACTCCGGTTGGTTCTCTTTTTTTCATCCTTTCAGACATTACTAGTAATGGAAGTTATATTTCATAAACCTTCCTCGTCTTTTGTTTTGAAGACGGTTTTGATGGTTGTTTGAGTGGGATGAGTGCAGCTGGGGCAGCTGATTGCAATGGAATTTATTTTTTAATAATCAAAAGGTTTCTTGTTTTGTAAGTCCTCTTATTTGGTTTTAAAACAGCAGCTGTGCGGATGATCGAGTTCTGGCTCGAGACTGTATCAGGTTGCAAAGTCCTGTTTTTTTGCCTGTGGTTCTTGAGGAATAAAAGAGAACTAATCAGTTCATTGTGTGGATACATGATCTTTAAGTGAATGTCTCTGTTTTTGAGTTTGTTTGCTTTATTTTTGTCTGCTTGTGACATCCAGTTGGCCAATTCACTGCAGTCTCTTGCAGGCAACATCATTTGCGAATAAATGTATGAACTTACAGTATATGCCTGGCCACTCTTTTGTTGCTGTGTGGTAACCACAGCATTGTCTCATCAATTTTGTCTTTTCATCCTGTTAATTAATTATGAGATGACCTCTGCCGCTGTGTAGGCTTTAGTTAATTGTGAGATGAAATCTGCTGTTGTGCAGGCCTCTTTTTGTATCATTCATCATTTTCATGTCATAGGTGCAGACAGCGTTCACTTTTTCTTTGCTGTTTTTCAGTTTGTATGTTTCGCTGATCCTTTCTGATTTTTGCGTCTGTTGACTTTCAGTCGTCTGTCTGTCATTGCCAAGTCACTTATTTGTATTCTGTTCTCGTCATTGCTGATTTCTCACTCTGCCAACTTTTGTCCTAACTTTGTGTCTTCATTTTGAATCATCTCTTTCAGTCTGCTTCAGAAGAACAGAACTCACAAGTTTCACCCTTGCTTTATGCTCAAACGCAGGTATCAGCTTGCAGCAATTCGTTACTTTGCCTGCTCTGCATTCTGTTCAGAAGTCAGCTAGAACTGTCTTGATTTCGGCCAGAGTTTTGTTTTTGCTGATTCTTAGTATTCACATACATGTATTTCATTTGCTTGGTTTGTGTATTTCCTGTGGGTGCTGTTTTGATATTAGTTTTCAGAGATCCCATAATCGTTTCTTTGTCTTACTAACTATTTTATTCTGTGCCAGTTCTAGAGTGAATGCAATTGTGTTCTGGTTGATGCGAGTTTTAGAAAGCATTTCAGTTGGCTGCAGTGTCTGTGTGTTTGTTTTCAGTTTACACACACTATGATTTGGCTTATCTGCTTTTGTTGTATGTTTTGTTTATTTGAATCGGTGTGTCAGTGAGACCATCCTTGATACTATGTTAACTGTGATGGAATAAGAACACTGGGGAAAAAAGTGTTAGCAAACTGATGATTTCGTTTTCATATATATGAAAGAGCTATATCCTTCCTATGTATGTCCCTAAAATATGTTATACAAATCAACAGTACTTTCATCATCGATGAACGGCGAGTTGTGATTGAAGTGATGTGAAATCTGCCGTGACTGCGCTCGTCACACACGGAACCGATGTAACGTTGATATGAAAAAACAAACACATCTGTGTTTTAGAAGAATCTGTGCTCTCCTGTTTGTAAATAACTTCAATTTGTTGATATGTAGAAATCGATTTAACCTTCCCCCTTGTTTTTCTTGAACATTGAAAGTTGTAGATAACTGAAGTTTTTTTTAATAAAAAGAGCCTCTGGGAAAATGCCACGGTTACGAACACCATTTTCTTTTATGATTGCTTAGAGAATGGCTATTTCTTTGCAGCTTCATACAAAGTTGTAAAGCCCTTTGCACAACAGTGTGTGCATGAATCAGATAAAGAAAAATAAAAAAAAGATGCATGGGTCACCATGTCCATCTTTTCGCTCCATTTTATTTCCGAGTTTCATTTTTTTTTTTTTTTTAAATACTTATATTTCCTCTGCGTATGATCATTGTAAACACCTAAATATAAGACAGGTTACATCGTATATGCTTTGTTACACTACAGAAAAGCTTGGCCGCTAAGAAAACGACCACAATGCAAGTTCTGGTCACCCCCTCTACTTTTAAGGAGTTACCCAGTATCTATGATGGTCTCTAAGTGCTTTCAGAGTGTTCATAATATCTTAGCTCTGTGTTAAAATACATAGTAATTCAATCAAGTTGGCGTTTTAATGAAACAGATCCTGTGATTGGTCAGAATGCCCAAACTCATTAAAAATTACCGGTCATTAATTGTCGATAACCACTGGCTAAAAAAGCCATTAACAACCTGCTGGCGAGGCGCATTGATACAGCCTCAACTAGTCTCGGTTAGCTTTGAGGGTCATTTTACAAGTAGGAAATATGAAGGCCAACCAAATACCGAGACCATAAGGTATGCGAAGTGATGACGTCAAATACGTGACGTAAGTTGATGCATGAATTTTTCCGGACTACGTCAGTCAATTCCAAAGATCGCTTTTGTGATGAAAAGAATTTGTTTTAGAGTTTGCTGTTCAGAAACCCGTCAAAAAAGAAGGGAAAATGTGTGTGAAAGAAAACAAAACAGGAGCAGAGTGATACGATAGGAATACAGAGACATATTTTCTTGGGACTTGACCCTTGCAGGTAGGTGGACTGAAAGTAGTGTGTGAACAGAACAGAACCAATTCTGTCTGTTTACAACCGTATGAAAGCAGGAAAGAGATTGTCAGATTGAATCTTCTTCTTCGTCGTTCGCTCAGGTCAGATTGAATTACAATAACATTAACATGCTTCCATTTGAAACTTCTGGTCTTCATCGTGGATTGACGCCCTCCCAAAGTCTAATTGAAGCGAAGTATGTTAATGTGTAATTATGTATCGATTGAACACTGGATTTCCCTTCTTTGAGCTATGTGACGTCAGAGGCCGACAAAACTTCATATTTAGGCGGCCAGCCGAGACTACAAAATAGTGCGTGTTTGTTTGCGTTCAATCATAAAAACTACAAGAAATTCCAACCAGAATCGATCGATACAGAAATGTTATTTGTATTTTTGACCAAAATATGACAATTTACACATATCTCAACAGTCATTGTTCACCTCGACCGCTAGCGCGGTCTCGGAGATTATACACTGACGGTCTCGGTATGTGTAAAATGTCATATTTTGGTCAAAAATACATAAAACGTATAATATCTAATCATGAAACCGGAGATGCATTCATGCTTTCGCACGTGTTGTTCTTCATGACCGAGGTGTACTGGGTCTTTTTAGCCAGAGAATGTTTAACAGCAGTCATTCGTGCTTGAGCAATAGAATGTTTAAGTGTTGTTTTTTTTTGTTTTTTTTGGTACATATATGACATGACAACAACATCAGACATCAACATCAAATACCATCAGACATACAAGACTATGCTATGTGCATCTTCAAACATAAAAGAAAAAAACAAAAACAAAACAGGAAGGCACAATAAAACGTACAATTACATAGCCCAATTCAACACATTTCTAAATTATATAAACATAATCCTCGTTTGCGTTCTTGTCTTTCTATTTAATTATTTTATAGAACTTAACTCATAGCAACAAAAGAATGTGTAAGTGTTGATTAGTTGAATATTACAGATTCGTTACAGTGCCTTCAAGTTTTGGTTTACTATTTGGCTACACACAAAATGTTCTTACATCCTTAAGTTTCCATAGCATGTAACATAAGGGATTCAGAATCATATTTTTGTTTTTAGAAATATGATACAGATAGACAAAATTCAAACCACATGTGACCATGTAGTCAGCCAGTACTCAATGGGCAGACGCATGAAAAGAATAAGATTATATTAGCGGAGGAGGGACATGAAATCCAGTTTTATACTTTGAACTGGTTTTACAAAACACATTTTTAAAAGTGTTATCAGCTCACTTAATATAATTTATTTCACTGCATTTGTTTGTTTTTGATGGTGTAAAAATTGTGTAACCAGTTATGAGTTTAAAGTTAAATTTCATTTTCACTTGTTTTGATATTGACCATGACTGTCATATTCTGTGTTTGTCATTAAGTTTACCATTGGAACATTTATCTCAAACTCATCATCATCGGCGTTTAATCATCACCACCACCAGCTGTCATCGTCAATCATCATCAGCTCTTTTGGATGCATCTGATACTATATGATTTAATTCTGGTTTGGGGATCGTTATGTTAAGTTCTGGGTATTATCAGTTGAAAAAAACAACCATCTGTGTCGATCTTGCTCTCAAAACATTGGGATTCCTGAAGGCTTGTTTTTAGTGTCCGTCTGATTCATACCTTATGTGAATTAATGCTTTGGCCAAATTCCCAAATTGGTTTACCTCAGCTGTCAACTTCATTTTGGGTTTTGGTTCATTATGTACCCTGTGACGATCTGCCCTGGATGACCTCTGTGGTTTGGTGCTTATGGAACGTGAGGCATGGGTTAAGTTTCTTTCTTCTCCTTTGTTTGAAACTCCACAGTCGTTAATTGCATTGCTGAGATATTGCTCCTGTGAAGAATACTGGCGACTTTGTGGGATCCAAATTGCTTGAATAGATCTGCTTTCGTGGTTTATGTGTACTTGTTGTGAATGTGAGTTTCTATGAATTTAGCATGAAGTTCTGAGCTAATGGAGAATTGCTGGGTTGGTCTGACTTTGGTTGCTGCACTTGTGAATGGAAGGTGTTAATTTCTCTATTGGCAATTTCAGCGATCTTGCAAATGGCTGTTTTCTTCTGTGATTGGGACCTCAGTTGTATGACTCAAGGCACTTTTAAAAAAACTACTGAAAAAAACTGTGTTGTTCGGTTTGCCTAATTCAGATATTTAAACAAATATATTGTATATTTAGTTGTTATTACCTTTAAAGTTTTTGGTTTTATATAAATGTTGATGCTCTGATCTACATAGAATGTTTAAAATGGATTGCTTTAAAGTTACCTTTCTGTAAGACTTATTGGTCATCATAATGGTTATCAATACACTTTCACATCAGAAACTAAAATAACGAAAATGTGCTGGATGTATTCTTAAAGACACTTCAGGTATATAACTTGAACATTCTGAGTGTCTGGAATTTAATATGTTATGATTTCTGCATTTTCTTGAATTACCATTTCAGCTGTTATTGTTACCCCATTAATGTTGTCTAAATGTGTTTGTTTTTTCAATTATACTATCAAGTATTATTGCTGTTAGTTTTGTCAGTGTATTCCAAACCTTAAGCATGTTGACTATCTGAATCTCTTCAGTTGTTTTAAACAGTAACCAATCATATTAATTATGCACGTGCATGTTGTGGTATGGTGTACTCTGTGTGGAATTCAGATTTAATCAAAGTACAGTATATCGTTTTAAATATGAAATGGATACATATGAATTTGTTTAATAGCAAATGAACTGTCAGACTTTCTGTGCAGTGTGAGCATCTTAGGAACAGGCCAGATTAACAGAATGCACACGTTATAATGTCAAACTTTAGCCTGTATAGAGTAATCGCAGACCATTTTGTCAGTACATGTACTACATTAATGCAAAACATTGTGTAGATGGAAGCAGGCCTTTACAACACTTGTAGACTGAGTTTTACAACCAACCTCGGCTAAAAGCATTTATACTGGCTAATTGGTATAAATTATTTTTATGGAAAAAAACAATGTTGCGGCTGTGTTCATGAACAATGAAAGATAAAAACAAAAGTAGAATGTAGAAGTTGACACTTAAGCTGAAACACCCTGGTTATTCGCTTCTTACATTTTCTTCCCTTTCTTTCTTCTGCCTCTGTTCTTCTACTTTATTGATCTTTTTCTTTTCTTGTTGCTCAATTTAAATCTACCCATGCAGTTTTGTGTATACATGTGTTTTTTGTGTGGGCAGCAGCAGGGTGGCGGTGAAAATGGTCAACAGCCCGGTTCCACTCCGTCAGAAAAAGCATGGCTGGTGGCCAAGTGGTACAACTTTGATACCATGTAAGGACATTATTCATGCATGTGATTAATTTTGTGGATGATGGAATTGCCTTAGACGTTACAGGACATTATCAGCGAAGGGTTGGAGTAAGCACTGGTGTGGGATTGTTCAAATATTGGGATATGATATGAAAAATGAGTGTTCTATTGTTTGTTTGGCACCTCTGCTGTTTGGTTTGAATCTTAGTTGCGTAACATTTGACCATAATGTGTTTCTATGTAAGCTATCTTTAAATACACTCAATTGAAGCAAGGCAAAGTTTCCTACACAGTTAAAGACAGAGTCAGAACGATTCGCAGATAGACAAACAGATTTCCATAGATAAACAGATATACATTGTATTTCCACAGAGAAACAGACAAACAGGCTTAGCAGGTAGACAAACAGACAGAGATAATTTTCTTGTTTTGGTCAGTCTGAATTCTGTGGAGGTTTAGCATTGTCAGAGACTTGATTGGTATGATTTTCCTTATGAACTTTAATCTGTCACTTTCAGAGTAATGAAACCTCTCCTGACCAACCATCGGCCAACACTGATAGAAACGCTACCCAAGTGTTGTCTGCCGATTGCCAAAATCTTCACCACAGAAGAACAATTAACACAGGTGTGATTTGAATAAATTATTAATCCAATGTTATTAGGCCTAAAAAAAAAATAGGTGTGGTTACGGTAACCCGACCTACCCTATTTTTAGGGGCCGATCCTATAACTTTTTATTAAATTTGTAAAAAAAAAAAAATAAAAAAAAAACAGTGCAAAAAACGCAATAAAAGCGAAAGCGCCCGTGTCGCACACTTATTTCCCTGTCAAGTAGGTTTAATTTGTACACATTAGAAAAAAAAAGTTAAAAAAAAAAAAGTGATTGCCTACCTACCTACCCTATTTTTTTGGCTATGTTACCGTAACCACACCTATTTTTTTTTTGGCCTTATCAAAGAAAGTAAAATGTCAAGACATGTAGATATGTGGGATTGCTTGAAGATGTGAATGTTTATATTAGGATGGAGGGCATTTTCACAAAATGTATTTATTTATGTATTAAACAGTGCAAACTGGTCTTGAAGCTGAATGGGGCATGAATACAACATTAAGATAGATTGAGTGTGCACATGTGCGTGTCTGTGCGTGGTGCATAGAAAAGCAAGCAAGGTATTCATCAATGTAGCTGTCAAACAGGAAGGCTTTAACAAAAGCAGACAGCAACAAAACACCTCAAAATAAAAATGCACTCACTTGCTTCTTCTTCCTTGTGCTTTTAATTGTGCCTTTTATCACCAGGGTCTGGGTGGTCCCACCGATCATGACTCGGACACGGACATGATCATTGATGAAAACCAGTTGTCCATTGGTGGCATGTCTGACCATTCCCAGCTGGACCAGGCTTCTGTATCCCCCAATCACCAGACAGGGAGAAAAGAACCACTGCAGGTATGTACTCTGCTTGATCCCAAAGATGGGTGTTTAAGTGCTGAATGTGTTAAGTCCTTAAAGTTGATAGGTTGGTTGGCTTGTTCATTTACAGGCTTGTCTGTTCGTTTGTAATTTGTTTTGCCTGTTTGTTGTTTATTGACATTCTTATTTGTATGGGGTGGGGCCGGGGGTGGGGTGGAAGGTGAAGAGATGACGGGATGACCAATGAGGAAAAGAGGGCATGGTTTATGTTATTAAAATGTTGAACTTTGGATGAAATGCCTTCTTCTCATGTTATTGAAATGTTGAACTTTGGATGAGATGTCTTCTGAATTTCTTTTTTGTCGTAGTTTTAGCTATGGTTTTTTCTTGGTCTGTTTCGTCCTGTGGCCCTCAGGACGTCGCCTCCGCACTCCCAGATTCCGCACGCTCAGAACTAAGAACAGTTTTATTCCAAAGTCAATTGGCTTTTTAAATACCTAAGTTAATTAAAACTAGTATGTGTGCCGGTGAACATATGCACTGATTTCTGTGATGAATATTTTTTATATTCTTTGATGTGCACCCTTATGCTGAGTGTGATAACCCTCGAATGACTAGTCCTGTGATAAATATTGTTCAATGACATATCTAGTCCTGTGATAATGATAGTTTTTAGCGGTAAACTTTTAGCTAAAGCTGACGGCAATTTACCTATTTGGAATCATGTTACTATTCCTGTTAGTGTACATATGCGTGCGCGAGTGTAGTATGCTTCGTATGGTATTTTTATCTGTTGTCTTATTATTTGTTTTGTCTTTTAATGTGCACCACACTGAAATTTCTCTGTATGAGATAATAAAGTATTCGTATTCGTATTCGTATCCTTTTATTGTTTTGTTTAGCTGTTTGAGAAATACAGATGTTATTTTTCTTGACAGATGACATAGAGCTCTATGTTAGGACATGTCATTTTTGCGTTGTATTTCCACTGCATATTTCTCGTCTGTTTTCTTTGAAAGTTTTGTTGGTTTGTTTGTTTGTTTGTTTTTTTGGTCTTTGAATTTATAATCAGTTCAGCTGTTTGGTCGATTTTATAAAGTGTTGCATCTGTTTTGTTCTGGTGTTTTCACCCCTTTCATGAGCAATTTCAGCAAACAACACAAGATGTGTACATAAGATAGAGTGCTCGTTTGTTAGAAGCTGGGCAGTAGATGGTTTTTGTGACTGTGTGTATGAGATTTGACTTTGTGTGCTTTCTCCTTTAATTTTGGACACCATCTGTTTTTGCCAGTAAAACGTTCGGTAGTGTGTACGGAAATGATTATCATTTGCAACAGCTTCTGTTAAAGAGGTCAGAGTTTTCAGCCCTTTGGGAAACATTCAATTTTCTTTTTTCAGTCTCGATACCATTATCTTGCTGATACCCCCCCCCCCCCCCCCCCCCCCCTCCCACTGCTTAAGCATTCATTCGCAAAGCTGACATCACAGAGGTTGCGGTTATAGAGGCGCACACAGTGCTTTTTTTTTGCTTCATTTGTTTATTTCATCCCTTTTTACACATCCCTTTACACATAAGATGGCTAAAAACGAGTATTTAACAGGGCTTGAAATCTTTATTTTGGAAGATTTTCTCCAGTAAAAGTCCATTTCCACCATACGAAATACCCAAAGCCTGTTATGCCTGTCAATTAAGTTATACTCAGAATGCACCAAGTTGCATAAATTTGGTTCTTTAAGCCGCCATTAGTATAATGGGGCTTACTGGATTTGCTCTGTCTGTCTGTTTGTTTGTTTGTTTGTTTGATTTTCTTTTAATTCCGGGGTTTGGATTGGGACAGACCTTGGGCCCCCGTAGAGGGGCACCAGTCTGCTGTGCGTCACCAGTATTGTCCCCCCCAAAAAAAATTCCTCCTCTTCTTTGTACCATTTCAGGCCATATATATGTTGCATTTCAGTACCACTCTTTTGCTCAACAAGCAATTGAATGATGATTTTTAGGAAGACTTTTTTTGCATTCTGAAAATCGTCGAACGCAAAATACAAAATATATCTATATATCTGTTGTCATAATTTGTTTGTTTGTCATAATGTCATAAGGTTAAGAACATGCTAAAAGGGAAAGGTACTGAGAAGTACCAAGTACTTTAGGCACATAAATGTGATTACATTTATGCATAATATAGTCTGACTGATGCTAGTAATGTTTCCTTCAGATCCTTGTGGTTAATTGGGTACAAGCTCATCCATTGGCCTTGATTACAATACGTTGTGTACTGTGTGTGTGTGTGTGTGTGTGTGTGTGTGTGTGTGTGTGTGTGTGTGTGTGTGTGTGTGTGTGTGTGTGTGTGTGTGTGCATCCCGTTTTTAGAAAGGAGATGGGCCTTTGGATAAATGTGACTGCGGGAAAGCAAAACCCAGCAGCCGTAAAGCTGGCAGAGAAAAATCAAAGAAAGACCGAAGTAATAATTGGTCAGACAATTTGCATGAAGAATGTTCATTTTTTTGTTCTGAGATGTTCGGTTCTGAGGTCATTGGAAGAAAGAAGCGAAATGCCATTTGCATTCTGAATCGTCCAATGTTTTAGAAAAGGAAAGAAAAACAAGAGGCGAAGCCTTCAAGGCTCACGTAAGAAATCGACAAACAGTAACACAAACTCAATCACTCCGTCAGACATACACACACACACACACAGTAAGCATAGGTGAAACTGTGCAGGAAAGCGAGACCCTGGATCTGCCAAGTAGTCTCGGCCCGCTCACAATAACAATGACCGAGACTTTCAGTAATTCCTTTGCGTGACGTCTAACCCTCTTACGTCATAATGTGACGTCTTCAAATAGTCACACACGTCAAACACTTTTGACCGAGACGTAATCTTCTTATGCGAGCTTTATCCATAGACTCGGAAATGTTAAAGTTTCTATCACACACACACACACACACACACGCACGCACGCACGCACGCACGCACGCACAGACAGACAAAGTTTATCATCGCATAGGCTACACTTACGTGAGCCAATTATGATTTCAGATTGTGACTGTTTCTATTGCTTGACGTTAGACGAACGTAACCCGTCGCGATATAACCTTCGTTGTTGAAAACGACGTAAAACACCAAATAAAGAAAGACGAACGTAACAAGCTTGTCCCTCCCATGCACACTCACCTTTTGAATATGTCGAGCTTTACATCCTGGATCCCACCACCTTCATCCCCTGAACATCATGGCATGAAACTATTTCCAACCATTGTTTATCGTTTTGAGCAAAATGTGAATGTTTGTTTTTGTTACATTTTAGACTTAGAGACAGGCACACACACACACACACACACACACACACACACACACACACACACACACACACACACACACACACACACACACACACACACACACACACACACACACACACACACACTGACACACACACACACACACACAAACGCACAGTGACACACACCGTGACACGCACACACACACACGCTCGCTTGCACACGCACACATACACAGGCTGAATCATCTGATTTCTGTCTATACTTATTTACATTTATATCAACCATTAGCAGCGCTGAATAATGCTTAACAGGGAGCTCAAGCAATGAGTTTGTCAATTGTACTCGGAAATGTTTGAAGAAACTGATCGGCTTGGCTTTGCATTCCCGCTAATGCCCACCCTCTCACAGCATTTTCATTCTTCTAGTGACTTCCCCATGTTTTGTGTTTTGTTACCTCTTCAGTTCTAATGTTTTACTTTTCGTTTTATTCATTTATTTATTGCTTTGTATTAAACAGGAGAAATGTTTCTGGTTCAGTTCAGCAGTTCAGTTTATTTGTTTTTTATATTCTTAAACGCAATTTTAGGCGTTTTGTTCTGTTCTGAAATGCATTTGAAATGTAGGTTCTGCCTATTTTGTGTTCGGCAAACATTTTCTGTTGTGTTCTGTTTGTTTCCCTCGGGGTTCAAGTTTGATGACGGAGACCTGGGCCAGTTTGAGGCCGACGACAAGCCGTTAACGCCCTAACGCCTGTGTAAGTTTCCCGTACCAACCCTGCTATGGCACTGGTTTAGTCACACTTTCCAATAATGAAATGGTACTTTTAAAATGAACCAGGTGCCGTTGTACTACCACTACCTTTCTTTTCACATGTTAATGCTTTTTTTTTTCTTGGTTAAAAAAACCAGTCCCTTATAGTGATTCAAATTTGATTCTGTGGTTAACTTCTGTGAACTCTGATATATATTAAGGGTTTTTTTCATGTTTGTTTTTCATTTATCTGTTTATTTATTTATTTATTTATTTATTTATTTATTTATCTGGTGTAAGAATAAAGTTGTCTTTTTTTCCCACTGATAACGTTAAACACATTTTACTAACACTCTTCATATTCTTTGTTCATCATTGACTTATTAACTTGTAACACAAACTCTAACCAAGCATATGTTTTAAGAATTGCCATATTTATCATTCAATGTTTGCATGAGACATTATTGACTGGTCATTAATGATTTATGTCAAATTTTGTTTCATGCTCTTTGTAATAAATTTTAGTACAGTAAGTCTTTGGAAGCTGAAAAGATAGTTGAGCGTAAGGAGAGATCACAGTTCTTAAATACATACATTTATTGTTAACTCATCTGCAGACAATGAATTCCTTACAGGCAAAAACTGTTTCAGCTTTGTGTTTGTTTAAAGGATTTCAAAACACTACACTGATATAAATGGTTGAAAACACAGAAAAGTGAGTGAATGAATGCAACAGAAGAAACAAAAAGTTGCTGAATTTTTTTCTCCATTGCAATTTTGGAAAAGGTCTGCTCTTCAGGTTATCAAGTGTTAGTTCTTTTGGTAGCACAGTCATATATGCGAAACTCACATCCTGTCAATTAATCTTTAACCTACTTGCTCTTCTTATATGCTGGTGATGGGGTGGTTATTGTTTGCGAGCTTAATAGCCTCTGTACAGGTTTTTTTTGCTGCCTCCTGATCACCAACTGCTTTTGTAGTTCTACTCAAATTCTATTTCATTAATGCGTGTGTGTGTGTGTGTGTCACCGTGTGTGTGTGTCACCGTGTGTGTGTGTCACCGTGTGTGTGTTGTGTGCAAGCAATACATGCTGTACATAACGAATGATGAACAGCTTCAAATCTTTGTCATCATACTGCTCCTGGCTAATTATAAAGCAACGTTTTAAAGAAGGATATTTGGATGGATATTGAAGGATATATTATTTATGTTTGTAATATGCAACATCCAAAAAGCATTTTCCATGCCGGTCACTCACATTCACCCTCTGTTAAAACAAAAAAACAAGCCAACAAACACTTGCAGTAGCCCATTCAGCCCATTGTGTCTCAGAAAGTCCAAAGTAGCCATTCTCAGAAGCTTCTGTGGTTTCACTGTTCATTGTGTACATCAATGATGATGGAATACACTAAATCCGAATCCCAACACTTGCTTTCTGTAGAATAGTAGCAGGCATTTTTTCTTTCTTTCTTAGAATCTCCTTCCTCACTTTATTTCTTTTTCGTCCTGAAATTCCGTCTCATTTTTCGAATCCCAACACTTGTTTTCTGTGGAATAGTAGCAGGCTTTTTTTGTCCTTTCTTAGAATCACCTTCCTCACTTTATTTCTTCTTCTTTTTTTTTTCGTCCTGAAATTCCGTCTCATTTTTTTCTCAACCTGTCTCCTCTCTGGCATGAGACCGATAAGGTGGTGTTGTATGGGTTTTAGTTCAGAGGAGTATTGGTGATTTTTGATGGATTCACTGGAGAAGATGCTCCTTAACCCTTATACATATTACACTACCCCCAATCTCCCAAATGCAGATTCCTGAAACACCCGCTAACACAATGATACCTATGACACATATCTGTTTTGACTAAATGTTTTCAGATAGACTACTAGGAATCAGACGAGGTTGGTTATGATGGTGGGGGTGGTTGTGGTATGTTTGTGTGTGTGTGTGAAGAGCGATTCCCAACAGATCTTCATGAAACTGGCCATACACATTCTTAATTATGTCCACTACCGTTTTTTGTGAGTTTTTTTATGCAACTATTTTTGATGACGTCATATCCGGCTTTTAAAAAAGTTGAAACGGCCACTGTGGCCACCTCTTTTGGCTTCAATAAAATTGATTGACATTTAAAGGTGGTCGTCTACATTTTTGCCTTGTTTTAATAATCTTATGGTTAGATTTCGCTAAAAAGTTATGTCAGATGATGAATGAACCATGGGGAAAAAAGTTATAGAAAAAAAATATATGTAAAAAAAGATTTTATTTTTGGGTAGCGTGACTCACGCTTCCAATATTTTGTTTTCTGTTAGCTGAGAACATGTGTTTTGCCTAAAAATACTGACCAATCAAATTCATGTCACTATGCTTATAGCCACGCCCAAACAAGTGCAGCAACAGTTTGACACTGGAGCGCTTATGTCCACGGTTTTTTTTAAACGCACGAAATACACGGGATTTGAGAGGAGTTTTGCGCTTGGCATTTTCCAAATAAGGATATCCTACTATGAGTACTACGCTGGAATACTACAATGAATTTTCAAACGGCTACACTGGCTTCGTCTTTCCTGATCGAAAGGGGGTGTATTGTTGATATTTGTAGATAATAGACTCTGCATTTTAATGGTCAAATGGCAATTTCGGTATAAACATGTAGACAAGGACCTTTAAGTAAAAAACAAAATTAGGCCAGTGCAGAATATGTTGTAACATTTCAGCTTGGAACCCTTACCGAAATCTAGTATACCACAAATGTGCTACATGTAGCGCATAATTAGTACACTGTGGTACGTGCTAGAAATGTGCCAAATTGGAACCATGGACTTAGAAAAAAAAATAGACAAATGCAGTATACCACAAATGTGCTACGCCTGGTACATTTCTAGCATGCGCTACAAATGTGCCACAAAGGTTCCAATTTGGCACATTTGTGGTACATAAGCTAGAAATGTACTACAAAACTGCAAACCGGCTTCTGGATTAGCACATTCCTAGCACGTGCCACAAATGTGCTACGCCTGGTACATTTCTAGCATGCGCTACAAATGTGCCACAAAGGTTCCAATTTGGCACATTTGTGGTACATAAGCTAGAAATGTACTACAAAACTGCAAACCGGCTTCTGGATTAGCACATTCCTAGCACGTGCCACAAATGTGCTACGCCTGGTACATTTCTAGCATGCGCTACAAATGTGCCACGAAAGTTCCAATTTGGCACATTTGTGGTACATGAGCTAGAAATGTACTACAAAACTGCAAACCTGCTACTGGATTAGCAAATTTCTAGCATGTGCAACAAATGTGCTACGCCTGGTACATTACTAGCACGTGCCACAAATGTGCTACGCCTGGTACATTTCTAGCACATTTGGCACATTAAAAACTGAATTGTAGCTTATACTTATTGTATTTTTTATTAATAGTAATATTGTGCTATAATTTATAAATCCAATTGTACTTGTAGGTTTGCTGTTTTGTGGTACATTTCTAGCGCACACCAGCAGCAGCTATTCGAGCAATAAACCGGGTGAAAAATGCACATATTAGCACATTATTGGCATATTAATAGTACACTTATCGGCACACTGACCTAAAATCCAATTCACAAAATTATGGTCTTGTTCAAATCACTTCAATTGATTCACACCCATACATTATATGCAAAAACAGAAAACCCAAAATAGATGTAGAAAGAATAAACCGATTTTATTGAATGAATATGGAATGTCAGTAAGTAGTAACACACACTGACCTGCACAGACCTAGATCCTCATGGAAAATGAATGTCATTTACACATTACACCTACCTAGATTCTCATTGAAAATAAATTTCAGTTCCACGTGTTTATTGTTTTGGAATTTGAGGTCAGTTGGGTAAGTGACACTTTACGGAGAAAACTTGAACTTCGCTGCCCCCGTTTTGTGACGATCAAGATTTCAAAGCTTCTGTAGTTAACCTTCAACGTACTTTGTGGGTTGAGGACGACCCAGAGCCTCACACAATCGACTTTATCTCTGAAACTTTTTGAGTTTTTAATTGAGACTTCATGCAATCTCTAATCACCATACGACCTTTCCATTGCCCATTTTTTGAAAGATTATCTTTGCGAACAAACAAATAAACGATAACGTGTAGAACTACACAGTCCGGATGATGTGGGTGGTGGACGACCCATATGGAATTACGTAATGAATGTTACGTTGTTTATCCTTATTCGGATGACGTGGGTCGTGTACGACCCATACTCTGCAAAGAGGCGGAAAAATGTTTATTCCTATCCGGATGGCGTGGATCGTGTACAACCCATAACTTTTTACGTTGAATCCTTTGGAAAGTGTGGGTCATGTCATCCGGACTGTGAAGTGTGGGTCGTGTCATCCGGACTGTGTAGTCCAACGCTTGATCCGGTGAAGGTTAAAAAGAGAGTCAGAATGCCCGGGTCTTGATCCATGTCATTGATGCAGAAAAAGGCAGCTCACATGGGACTGCAGGCCATCAACTGCAAACACAAATAATATTCATATTAAAGATGACTTACTTATGCACTTTAAATAATTTATTAACGGTCGAGAAAAAACATTTGGATTTCTGTTTCAAGTGTTTGTTGGATTCTTCCATTCCTCCTGGGTCTTGCAGACTTGAAAGTTGACAAGAAAAGCTACTCTTCACTGTGCACCTGTATCCAGGGAATACTTGAAAAAAACAGCATAGTAGTTATTATTACTGTTGTCTAATACAGTAATACTATTACTAGTAACTTAATTTACAATTCAACATTTGATATTCGAAAATTTTTAATTAAATTTTGATTTAATATAATATACTTACCCAATTCTTATGAATGCATTGACTTTAGTCCCACATGCTAGATGTCGAAAAACCTCTCAAATTACCTGCCCTTAGTAGGGTGGTAACCAAGCTAAAAGCGACGCCATAGCCGTTGCTATGGCCTGACCTTGCTCGGTTACCCATAACACCCTGCGCACCACGTGAGCGCTAGCATCCGTCATGTTCATTCGAGACTATTAGTCAAACAAACCCCCAAGGACATAATCCAGCGGGGACGGATGGGAGGGTATTAACTATAAGAATTGGGTAAGTATATTATATTAAATCAAAATTTAATTAAAAATTTTCGATTTAATCACATATTCTTACTCCAATTCTTATGAATGCAGATTCCTCCTAAAGGCGGAGGGAACTTACTTATGTCCTTGCAAGCACCTGCCCTGCAGCCACCAAAGCCGGCAAAGCACTGGAGCCATCCAGTCGCGTGCAAGAGATGTCACGAAGGTAGAAGCTGATGAAGACATCGTCTGACTTCCAGTAAGCTGTCTGCAAGACATCGCTTAATCGCCCTGAACGTAAGACGGCCACAGAGGACGCCCAGGCTCTGGCCTCATGTACTCGAGCTGATGTCAGAGGAAGGACTGAACGCCCCCCCCTCTCCTGCGAGAGCCACCACTCATAAGCTCGTCTAATGAGGGTCGCCACCCATCTTGTAAGGGTCAATTTCGATATGTCCCTGTCATATTTCGTGTTCAATGAAATGAACAAAAGTTTTTGGCTTTTGGACCTAACCAACTGAGTGCGAGCCAAGTAAGACTTCAAGGCCCTAACTGGACAGTTAGCTAAGTCCGGATCGTGCGAAGCTAGGATAGTCCCAAGCGGGGGGACTCGGACCACGGGCGGGGATTGGCCTGGCTTTTGATTTTTCGCGAGAAAACCAGGCCGGAAATGAAGCGACATTGAACCATCGCGCTCGAACGCGATGTCTTCCGACAAACCCGACAAGGCATGTATCTCACTGCCTCGCCGAGCAGTAGCCAGAAGAAGCAGAAAAACCGTCTTGCGTGTTAAATCAGTCAGGCTAGCAGCCTGCAAAGGCTCAAACGCCGCAGACCGCAAAAATTCTAAAACCAAAAATAAGTCCCATGCCGGGACAGAGGTCCGTCTCTGCGCTTCCTGGAGAGCGGCCCCTTTGATCACACTAGCAATCACTCCGTTAACGTTAATCAATCTGCCTATCTGCCTCAGCGTAGCAGATATAGCAGAACGTCGGACTCTCAAAGCAGAGGCCGAACTGCCCTGAGCAGACAAAAAAGAAAGATGATTTGCCACCTGTAACGAGCGCGGGGCCACGGCATTGACCCCCGTCTCCCTACACCACTTGGCCCAGGCGGCCCAATGGCAAGCATACACAGACGCAGTCGAGGACCTATGCGCCTTAAAAACCAAATCCAGCGTAGAGTCTGAAGCGCCAGATTTCCGCAGTTCCGACCTCACAGTCTCCAAACGTGTAGGCGCAGGGCCTGCGGGTCTCTGTGCGGAATGCCTGTTCTTGGCTGAACGAGCTCTCCCCGCACCAGATTTAGAGGGATCGGAACCCCTTTTGCCAGCAACAGCAGATCTGGAAACCACTGCTGGGAAGGCCACCAGGGGGCTACCAGCAGCAGGAGCTCCGGACGATCCAGCTCGGCCTTCCTCACCACTCTGCTGAGTAGAGGAAAGGGAGGATATGCGTAGGCCTGAAGGCCGCTCCACGAGATCTCCAACGCATTGCTTGCCCAGGCTTCCGTGTCCGGAAAGGGGGACACGAAAATGGGAAGTCTCTTTGAAAATCTCGTTGCAAATAGATCGATCATGGGCTTCTCCACCTGTGCCCACAGGCGTTGGAGCGCCCCGTGAGTGATCGTCCATTCGGTGTGCAACACCTGAGAGGACCTGCTGAGCGCATCCGCCAGAGCGTTGAGCTTGCCCGGCAGGAACTCTGCTGAAATCATGATCCGATGCGAGTGGCACCACACCAGAACCTCGCATGCCCTGTCTGACAGGGAAAACGACCGAGCTCCTCCCTGCTTGTTGATGTAGGCAGCGACAGTGGTATTGTCCGTGTGCAACCGGACATGTCTGCCGCCCACCAGAGGGAGAAACGCAAGCAAACCGAGGGAAACAGCCTCCAACTCCAGGCGATTGATATGCCAAAGACGCTGGGCCTGAGTCCAAAGACCGGAGGCCGCCTGGCCCCCGATGTGAGCCCCCCACCCAGCCATAGACGCATCCGTGAACAGATCTATGTCCGGAGGAGGCAGAGAGATGGGGACCCCCTGAGAGATCCAGTCTAGATCCAGCCACCGAGCCGTCGCGTGACTGAACCATCCCTGCGTGGAGACGATTTTGTCCCAATCTTGCGAAGCCGGCTCCCAGAGAGAGCTGAGCGCAGCCTGGAAAGGCCTCTTGTACACCCTCCCTAAGGGAACCAGAGTTGCCATAGATTCCATTTGGCCCAGAATCGAGGTAAGGACCCTCACCGAAGCCTGCTGGCTGCCAGCCACGGCCGAAATGAGAGCATGAAGCTTCTGAATCCTCTCCTGCGTAGGCCGGACCGTCCAAGCGACAGTGTCGAACGCCATACCGAGGTAAACAAACCTCTGCGAGGGAGTCAATTCCGACTTCGCTTGGTTCACAGAGAACCCCAGGCTCAGAGCCCGGTTCAACACTACCTGAGTGTTCAAGAGGCACACTGATTGACTCTGACTCAGAATCAACCAGTCGTCGAGGTACGTCCGTAGACGAATACCTCTTTGCCTGATCAGCGCGGCCAACTGTCTGATCACCAAAGTGAAAACCCACGGGGCCAGGGACAGCCCGAAGGGCAGAGCCCTGAATTGAAAGATCCGATGACCCCAGCGGAACCGGAGCCACTTTCTGTCCACTTGATACATAAGGATATGAAAGTAGGCGTCCGTCAAATCCACCGAAGTCACCCAATCTCCCCGGCGCAGGGCCTCCCTGACCGAAGCTGGCGTTTCCATACGAAACTTGATCTTCCGCAGAAACTTGTTCAAGACCGAAAGATCGAGAACAGGCCTCCAGCGGCCCGACGCCTTGGGCACGACAAACAGGCGTCCGTAAAACCCCGGCGAGGAGTGATCCACAATCTCCTCTATAGCCTCTTTGGCCAAAAGAGACCTGATCTCTGTCTCTATGGCCGCTCTGGCCTCTAGGCTGGCCGGAAAACGAAAGGGAGGAGGAACCCTGGTCAAGGGAGCCTTTTCCCCCTCCCACAACAGGCGGAATCCCGATCGCACCACCCGCAAAATCCATTGGCTGTGCACTAACGCCTGCCACATGGAAATGGCCCTGGTGGGGCCCCCCGCCACCACAAAAGTGGGGGGAACAGGGGTGATGTGATCGGGAGAGCCTCATTGGGGGGAGGGCTTTCGAGCCCCCCCCCTCCCCTTCCCGAACGAGGGTTTCTTAGGATAAGGAGCACCCTTGGCTGGTGCGCCCTTATCTCCCTGTTCCTTAGGACGAGAGGCGTTGTGCTGCTTCTTGTTCCAGGCAGGCTTAGAAGAAGACTGAGATTTCTTTGGGGTTTTAAACGAAATCCCAACGAGATGTCTGTCTTTAGCCTCCTGAACTTCCCGCTGCCTTGCATCCAGGGCTACTCTACCCAGGAGAGAGCCCTCAACGAAAGGCGAGGAACGAAGCGAGTCCACAGTAGACTGCTGGGAAAAACCTGCTTGAGAAAGCAGCAGATCACGCCGTGAAAAGACAGCATGAGCATACAGCCTCGCTGAAATGCTCATCCTCTCAGAATTCACCATCCCCAAAGCAGCAAGCAGTACGGAGATGTCACTGGCTGAGGCGTCTTCCCTGAGTCTAAACGGCTCCAAAGAGCCAGCCACAGCTCGAGTAAGAGCTCGGAGCAAAGACTCTGCCATAGAAGCCAATTCAAGATCAAGACGCCCAATCTCCTCCAGAGAAGAGAGAGAAGCGTCCGAGAACGAGACCCCCTCCTTAGCAGAAGGTTGCTTTGGCAACAAGGCAAGCAACTCCGGCGGAATTGGCAAAGTTGCTCTCGGCAAAGCAAAAGTCTGAACAAAGTTCCTTGACTTCACATTCCAGTCCAGCTTTTTCTGCACTAACTGCGAAAAAGAAGTGGCCTGCGCGTTTGACGCTAGCCATGGATCGGCTGAAGCAGGCGCTGAATCATGAGCATGCAACAAAGGGAAAGGAGTTGGAGACAGACCGCTGCCCTGAGGTGCCGGTCGCGCCAAAAGTTGCGACATGTGATACGCCACGGCAGGAGATTCCACAAACCGAAACGATTGTGAACTCTCCTGAGAAGGCCGAAAATCATTCGCAGCAGACGGTGGAAAAGAGACACCCTGTCCTGAATCCACCACCCCCTCCGGAAAGTAACGAGCAGCCACACAAGCCGCTCTTCTCATGGCTTGCCTAAACCCAAAAGGCAAGGCCACACACTCCTCATCTTCCACAGAAGAATCCGAATCCCCAGCCTCTACAGTATCACTGTACATAGGAGGGGAGACAGGAGCAACAAAAGCGTGACCCGATCCCGCTTGCCACCCCCCGTCCACCCCCTGCCCCACTGGGGTAGAAGGGAAGACAGTAGGCACAGAGGCCCGCCAAGCAGGCGGGGGGAGGGGGCCACCCAACAAAGCAGCGCCAGGCCCATTGTCAGTAGACCGCTGACCGGGCGCTTGGCCCCAGCTGTCCAAACCAGTATGGCCAGTTTGAGCTGACCCGCCCGCTGCATGCGGTGGGAGTTGGCTCGTAGCTGCAGCAAGCGAACCCTGCGAGGGGTAAGACTGAGTGAGAGGCGAGACCGTGAAAGGCCGCCCGTACCCGTCAACCTGCTGTAGTCCCGTTGCCCCACCACCCCACCACCCCTGCTGGGGAGAGGGGCGGCTGCTCGCAATGGACGATACCGGTACTGGCTGAGACGCCAGTCCCATAGCGGACACCCGATCATGCCCGGCGGGCGAGAAAGAGTGAGCCGCTACACCAGCCCCCACCCAGTCCCGCCCAGTGGGTGGGAAAGAGTGAGAAGCTGACACAGCCCCCTGCCCCCAGTGGGACAAGGTGGGACCAAGCCCAGGCTGTGACTTACCATGCCCCCTCTCTCCCTCTCCCACAAGGGGAGAGAGCTGACTTCCCACTGCAGTGTTGCTAAAAGCAAGCTGAGCGGGAAGAGAAAGAGAGGAAGCAGACCCCCTCTCCTTACGGAGAGAGTGTTCGAGCGCAACCGCCGCACTACCAGAGGCAGAGAGGGAAGGCCCGAACTGGTCAGACGCACCAAGCAAGTGCGCAGAAGAAATGGCCGGCCGGCCACCCCCCCCATCCGCCGGAGACGGCGGAGTCGACGACGACGACGACCGCAGTCGAGCCAGGGAGGAAGGATCCCCTACCGCCGGAGGCAGAGGAGGGACCCCAGAGCGAGACGCAAACTGTTGAGCAATAAAATCAAACAATTCGGACTTCAACGAGCCCAGGGCTGAAGGCCCTGGCTCCTCCCCCCTAACAGGGGACGCGAGCTGTGAACGAACGGAACCCGTCCTCGGAGGGATAGGAACATCAAACGAAGTGCTATTTGCCGGGTCTTCTACCCGCATAACAGGCAAATCGACGTTCTTGGCTTTACCCTTAGCTTTAGCTTTCTTAACTGGGCTAAGAACCTTGTCGCCTTCCAGTCCCGCACTCAGTTTAGCTTTGTTGTCGGCCATTTTAAGACCGGCGAAAAACAGTCACCCAGAACAAAATTATCTGCGTGCGTGTTCAAAACAAAGCTATCAACATTTACATTCCAAACGTAAAAAGGAAAGATCTCACCCAAAAGGTAGACGGACAGGTAGACCCCCAAGAACCGGCTAGTCCCACGGACGAGCAGGCATGTGAAGGCCAAAAGTGAGAGCGAAATTCGGACACGTCCACCGTGTGTTGTCGAAAGTCGAGAATGAACATGACGGATGCTAGCGCTCACGTGGTGCGCAGGGTGTTATGGGTAACCGAGCAAGGTCAGGCCATAGCAACGGCTATGGCGTCGCTTTTAGCTTGGTTACCACCCTACTAAGGGCAGGTAATTTGAGAGGTTTTTCGACATCTAGCATGTGGGACTAAAGTCAATGCATTCATAAGAATTGGAGTAAGAATATGTGATTAAATTTTTAATTTAATTTTGAAATTGAAGAGAAACAATTAGATAAACTTGCTAATTTTCAAATACTAAATGTATGGAAGGAAATAATTGGTTGGCAATATTACACATGACGAACGCAAGCACTCTTCGTGGATGCAAGTGAGCTATAAAGTATAATGAATGTCCATGGCCGATGACTCGGTCATAACTAACGTGCTCAATTCAAACTCAAAGCTAAGTTCTGTTCTACTACTACTTCTAGTGGCACTGGTAATAATAGTAGTACTGCAAAATGTGAAGATGAGTCTGTAACAGTAACTTGAGTAAGTGAAAGTTTGAAAAGAATGTGTATTTGTTTGTCTTCGTGCATTAAGTACCAGTCATCTGACAGAGTCACTGTCACTGTGAGTGTGTCTATGATTTGAACTTCACTTTTCAATCACTCAACTCACTGGGTCAGCACAATAGCTACACTAAAAGTTAAAATACCACTGTATCAAAACAATCTACACAACTTACCAACTATAGAGTGAAGAAAGTGAGACAGAGTCAGTCACTCATTGCGATTCGGGTGGAGGCAGAGTGGATGTTTCGTTTCTGACTTAGCAAGTAGACGTGTCACTGTCACTGTCAGCCATGGTTCTCCAAGTTGTCAAAGGACCGGCTTGCTCTTCGCATGGAAGTAGTTGTGGATTTCAACATAGCAACAATATTGTAGACTTTGATCCCACACTTAGATATCCAGTTCAAAAGCTTCGTTCATGATGCATTCCTGGGAAAATATCCACTCTGAACACAGCACTGTTTCAGTGTTTGAATCACATGGCAGTTTCGTGGGGTAGATTCAAAATGGCGGTGTATTTTGTCTCCTTTCATTTGATTGGGCGATATTTTTAGAAGTAGCCACTCACACGAAGCGACACAATACATGATCAAATACCAAGCTTGTGCATACCATGCAGACAAGAGAAAGCTGACTGCCTATTGTTTTCTCTTCTTATTCCACATTGACTTCCTTAAAAGTTTAAGTCCAAAATGCTTTCTCATAGTGACCTTCTCCATTTAAAATCTTGAAGGAACTTACAAGTACAATTATACTCTTTTTTTGTAATTTCTTATAATTTTGTTTATTTTTCACAAAAGCTATCTAGATGTGTGAATTTTGTATCAATGAGTATACAATTTAATACATTATGCTAATCTTTTATAAAGCTGATTTTGTGTGAAATTATGTGTTTATATACATTTTAACCATGAATCCCTGTGTTTTTACCCTGTATCCTATTTTTTTTTGTACTTAATTTTTACTGTGACAGTTTCTTTAGTTTATAAAATGCAAAATTCTGCTAAGTCCAAGATTGGCATATTTGTAGCATACTGTGAAAAAAACTAAGTCTTTACTAGCACACAAAAATGACAAAGTATTTCATTGGCATATTTGTAGCACACAAGAAAATAGCTAAGTCCATGATTGGCACATTTGTAGCACATAATAAAATAGCTAAGTCTGTGATTGGCACATTTCTAGCGCGTAAGAAAATAACTAAGTCCATGATTGGCACATTTCTAGCACATGCAAAGAGCTCACAGTTGTTCGTTAGCACATTTCTGGTATAGAATAAAATGACAAAGTCCATGATTGGCACATTTCTAGCATAGGATTGAAACCTGTAGCACATTTTGTGGTATACCACAAATGTACCAATGGTTGTTCGTGGCACATTTGTAGTATACGTTTGGTACATTTAGTACATTTTTAGCATAGGATTAGCACAAAATTGGTATACCAATAATGTGCTAAAAACTGTAGGGGGAAGCTTGAACATTAATTACTTGTATTATTTGTATATTAAGATTTTAAAAATTCTAATTCAGATTGAAATGTTAATAACCACTTAAAAATGATTTCATTGTATTCTTTATCATTTCCTGAATCCATAGATATAGGTGTGTCTTGTTTACTCTAAAAATGTTTTCAAAATCAAACGAAAATTCAGTTTTATGTATGCATGCTTTGCAGAGACCAGCTCGACCCATCTCGGTCTTCCGGTTTCAGCTAGCCAAGCGTCACTAGAGGTGTTGATTTCCTATCCTGGGTTTTATTACTTTCATGTCGACAGATTGACTAAATGTTTTGATTCACTTCTTGTTGAAACTACTTTTTCAGATCTTCTGTTCATTTCGTCACTAAATGTACCTCCATTGTAAGACTTAGCCTCCTCTTAAGACTTGGTTTTCACAGATTGTGAGACTTCTTAAAAAGGGGGGGGGGGGGGGGTGGGTTCGTTTTAGGCTCTTAGATGTTATTGGTTTGTTATGTATAGTTGTCCGACTTTTCTTGTGTTTGTGTTTGTTTTGTTTTGTAGTGAGGGACCTTCTGTTGATTATCTGCTTCTTCTTCTCTCTGTTCTTTTGTGTCTACTAGTTTGAAGTGATTGATTTTTGGCTTGGTGACAAGTCTTGAGTGGTTTTTCTCTAGAGTTGGTTTGTTATGTTTTCACTTTGTTTCAGATTGAAAATGAAAATCCTATAGTGAAGTTTTGATTGGTATGAAACCTTTAGCGTATTACCCACCTTCTGTTTTGAGTGTTTTAATATATCCCTGCTTTGTCCACATAAGTGTAAATTTGGTGTTTTTGGTACCGTTCTGGACTTGTTTGTAATGTATTGACTAACGGGTTTTTTTAGGTGTGAGCCAATCATTTAAAATCTTATGCTTTTGGGCTAACCAAGGGCTTAGGGTTCCAATTTTCTTGTATCAACACGAAACCGTTGAACAGAAGGCAGGATGTTTTCTTTCTTTTTTTTAAACTTGTTGTTATGGGTTAGTTTTTTTTATGTAGAACTCTCTGGTGTGATCTTTGTTTACAGGGTGAGGTTTCAAATGTATGAATGTGTTTGCAATCACTTAATTTTGGAAGAAATCGGTCACATTATAGATAACATAGTGGAAGCTGGTATCTGTCAATGTAGCGGCCAGAAAATCATGTGTTCCCCAATAAAACAACAGAAACATAAACTCAGTAAGATTAAAGGCTACCTAATATTACAGCTAGTGCGTAGCTGTTCGGTTTTTTTTTCCCTGGAAACAGTCATTATTAAAGCATTTTGATACTGATAACAAGCCATTATTCATCAAACAAAATCTAATCTCTTTTCGCTGTTCCAAAATGGATTTACTCCAGAGGATGTCAGCGGTTTTAACATATGATTGTAAATTACTTGAATTAGGGTTTGACATATATATACAAAATGATGCATGAGTTAGGGTGTTGTGTGATTTGTATTGAATTGTGTTATGCATGAGAATTTTGTTGATGTTACAATCACTTTATTTTAATTCTTGGCACACTCTGTTCCATCTCACACAACGACATTCATATTCCATTCAGGAATAGAACGTTAGATTCAATTTACACATTTCTGAAAGATTAAAAGTCTTTCTGTTGGTGTGTTGAAATTGTATTATTATTACTGAGTTTAATTTCTGTTGTTCTTGTTGTGTTGACTTTGTCTTTCTTTCTTTCTCTCTGTCTTTCTTGCTTACTTTCTTTCTTTCTTCTTTGTTTATTTGTTTGTTTGTGTTGTGTGTGTGTGTGTGTGTGTGTGTGTGTGTGTGTGTGTGTGTGTGTGTGTGTGTGTGTTGTGTGTGTGTGTGTGTGTGTGTGTGTGTGTGTGTGTGTGTGTGTGTGTGTTGTTGATAAATGCCAATGATAGAATAATTGTAATGGCAGTTTTGCTTCCTGAAACCAACCAGTGGGACTTCAGCCTTTACTTCTAAAAATGTTTCATCATTACCTTGTCTGCAACACCGATAACGTAGGGTGATAGGTGAGACTGAACAGAGTGATTGCCTGTGACAAGGACAGTGTTTGAAATCACTTTCAATATACCAGCACGGCCCAGTAGAGCAGTTTATGTGTGCATCTTCACCAGCATGGGAATGAGTGTCCACCTGAATGTCGGTGTTGTACTACTTGTTTTGTTTTTCGTTTTCAGATGGATGATGTGCCCATATAAGGTAGTTGATTTTGTTCTGTATCACAGTCCTCTGTTCAAATCAGTAAGCTTGTAGTGTGGACTCTTTCCGTGCCGTGCTCTGATCATGCGCAACTCTGAGGCTAATGGTAAATAGTGACTTCCAATATTTTCAAATGCACGTGAATGCAGTCTCGGGTGACCAACTCAGCAAATGGTTTGACAGTTGACGGGCGCAGTGGCGTGGTGGTAAGACGTCGGCCTCCTAATCGGGAGGTCGTGAGTTCGAATCCCGGTCGCTGCCGCCTGGTGGGTTAAGAGTGGAGATTTTTCTCCCAGGTCAACTTATGTACAGACCTGCTAGTGTCTTAACCCCCTTCGTGTGTACACGCAAGCACAAGACCAAGTGCGCACGGAAAAGATCCTGTAATCCATGTCAGAGTTCGGTGGGTTATAGAAACACGAAAATACCCAGCATGCCTCCCCCGAAATCGGCGTATGGCTGCCTGAATGGCGGGGTAAAAACGGTCATACACGTAAAAATCCACTCGTGCTGAAAACATGAGTGAACGTGGGAGTCTAAGCCCATGAACGAAGAAGAAGAAGAAGTTTGACAGTTAATGACACTGATGGGAAGAAAGGCGCAAAGCCTGGTGGGTACTTTGAGCTTGTCAAATCTGTGTGCTATGGTGGAGGGTAGCCGGCTTGGGGAAGTCTGTTCCAAATCTAAATCTAAGAAAGCAAATAATATTAGGGAAAATGGCAGTTTAATGACAAGAATTACTCCTACAAAACGTTCAGCATGAAAACTCTTTGATAATTAACGCTGACAGAGGCAGATTTTTTTTAATTGTTTATTATCATGTATTAAGTATTTTGAAGAAACGTCACATTTCTGACTTTCTAATTATGTGCTAGGAATTTGGTGTTGGTGACTTGGGTTCACCTGTCATTGGGGGGGGGGGGGGGGGGACTTTTTTTGAAAGGTGTCTTGGAGATTTCCTTGCGTTGGACTTAGGATGTATCTTTTCGCTTCTGGCTGTGAATTTAATGATTGTATCAAACAGTGCTTTAATGGTTGTAGTTATACTTGCTGACTGCTCAGTCGCTGCTGCTCATCTTTTGGGATCTGTTGAAGCTTTTTGGCTCATGAAATGTTATACCTTTTAAAACAGCTTCTTAGTTATGGGTGATTTGTTTTCCTTTCAGTTGTGTATACGTGAGCTGGTTTTTTTCAGTATACTTGCTCTTTGGTGTTACACTGTCTTTTTCCTGAAAAATACCTTGCAGCACATGGCACTTATTAACAGGATTTTGACTTCTTCAGTCGTTCGTGGGGTTTATTTTCCTTTGTTTTGTGGCGAGTTTTCATACCTTCTCTATTTTCTTGTCTTTTAGCGCTGGTATTGGACTGATTGATATGAATACCACACGATTTTGTTACCCTACTTTACACTTGCATATTATGACTCTACAGTCTTTGTCCCCCTTTTTCTTTTTTGTTTGTAATTTTGCAACAGTTTAGTCCCAAGGTTTTGACATTCATAAAGATTGGAACCGTACGTCCTGATAAGCATATAAGTAAGACATTAACTTTTATGCTGCTTTCATAATCATCAATATTGGTAATGGCAGTTAGCATTGTAAGCTCAGGACATTTGGTTTTTGCATCAATGTTGAAAATGTTTGGATGCCTAAGCAATAAAAGCAACAGCTGTAAAGTCAACATTGAACACAATTCAGTAGGTATTGAACCAGCATAAAGATTAACGTAGTCTGAGACCTTTACTTTCGAATGAATGCATCCCATGATGTTTAAATCAACAATTTAAATAAGCTCATATGTAACGCGATCATAAATGCGGTCATGACAGTGTGACACTAGTTGCCATCAAAGACTACAAAATTCATGCTGGCCTAAATCATGCATTTTGAGTTGGAAAGAGGGTATTCTCTAAAACAAATGTTATATATTTTGAGGTATATGTCTTTTCCTTTCGGAACTTACTCTGCTTACTTGCAGAATATTTGTGTTTTCTTTTGAGTAAAATGTTTTGAGTCCCAGGGTCTTTTATTGCTGTACAGGACATTAAGTAAATTATACTGTTAATAAGTAGATTGATACCCAGTGATTTATTTCATCTTTGTTTTTTTAATATTGACTGATGTAGTTGTGTTGATAGTGAAGTGTCTAATTATGCTAGATGATTTTCAGTATTAAGTGTACCTACCCCCTCCCCACTCCCTAAGTCAAATATAACCAACTGATCAAACAAACATCAAAACAATTGACAAGAAACTACATGTATTGTTATCATACCTTGATTGATTTTCATGATGAAAAAGTGTTTGTGGTTCGAGTTTGGGATTTGTTAGTTATTTCTCTTCAATATTATCTCTTCTCACTTTAACTTAATCTCAATAACATTAAATTCAAGTGTCATTTTGTATTACCTTCCCATAACTTTGTTTTACCTATTTTTGAGTCACTTGAGAAAAAGTGACTCTATGTAATCGGTCAGTGTTAGTCTGTCCGGCCGGCCGTCCGTAGACACCACCTTAACGTTGGACTTTTCTCGGAAACTATCAAAGCGATCCGGCTCATATTTTGTTTAGTCGTGACCTCCAATGACCTCTACACTTTAACGATGGTTTCGTTGACCTTTGACCTTTTTCAAGGTCACAGGTCAGCGTCAAAGGAAAAATTAGACATTTTATATCTTTGACAAAGTTCATCGGATGTGATTGAAACTTTGTAGGATTATTCTTTACATCAAAGTATTTACATCTGTAGCCTTTTACGAACGTTATCAGAAAAACAAGGGAGATAACTAGCCTTTTCTGTTCGGCAACACACAACTTAACGTTGGGCTTTTCTCGGAAACTATAAAAGTGACCGGGCTCAAATTTTATGTGAACGTGACTCCCAGTGACCTCTACACTTTGACGTCTGCTTTGGTGACCTTTGACCTTTTTCAAGGTCACAGGTATGTCTTGAAGGAAAAAAATTGAAATATCATATCTCTGAAACTATTCATCGGATTTGATTCAAACTTTATAGGATTATTCTTTACATCAAATTATTTACATCTGTATTGTGTTGTGAATAGCAATTTCTTCCTGTCCATCTGATGCCTCATATAATATTCAGAACTGCGAAAGTGACTCGATCGAGCGTTTGCTCTTCTTGTTATTTCTATCATTCTGTCTTTTCCTCTCTTTTTTTCTTTAGTTAAAGTTGCTATTTTTATTTGTTTTCTTAGCCTTTAAGTGTATTATTCTTTATCAGTATGGCGTTCCACCAAACATTTTATTGTCACCTAAGGTCCAAGTTTTTTTCACATTCGTTATTCTTTGTTTGCAATATAGATGGAGGAGAACCTGGGAGGAGACCTGGGCCTGGGGCTAGCCAGTGAACCGTTGCCATGGCGAATTGGTCTTAAGGGATCCACAGGAGACAAGGTCTGACTACCATGGGTCACAGCACCAGCCAAATCCTTCACAAGCACACTGCTGCGCTTCAGTATTGGGCAGAAAGGTGCAGTCTGCTTTCTCCATGTCTGTCTTCATTGATACACTATGTTTGCAGGGTAACGATTAAAGGAATGCGCTAGGTGTGTTGAAAAAGTTGATGTGTGAACAATCTGTGATTATGATTTCTTGAACTTGCGTTTGACTTGAATCGAATGATTTGTGGCAGAATTAAGTAGTTGTGAATTGCAGCCACTGAGATTGAACATAGATTTCAGATCAAAACTGGCTGGTTTTGACTGTTGTCTTAAAAAAAAAAAGACCAAAAACGCTGTGTTGTTGTTTTTCATATTGTTATATGTTATGGTGTACATTGGATACATTATTTTGATACAATTCAATTGTCTGGAAGATATGTGTGGATCCTGACTTTCCTGGTCATGAACTGTTTTGTTTATGACATGAATGAGAGTCTCATCTGATTGTCATCTCTGTAATATTAATTGTAACCTTTGTTTCCGTACCTTTCCTGCTTCTATTACTCTTGTTCTTTTGTTGTTCAATATTACTCATGATTCATGATCTGACTGTTACATATATGCACATGGACAGGCTAATTTTAGTAAAGATTAATTAGTCAGGAAATTGCAGGAACATAATATACAGAATCATAATACTTCAGACGATCTTCATTTCTTGTATTGCCAGTTTGGGAAAACTTTCTTGTACAGAATATAGTCAATGTTTGTAAAGATTTTAGTCAAGCAGTATGTAAGAAATGTAAAGTCCTTTGTACTGGAAACTTGCATTCTCCCAGTAAGGTAATATATTGTACTACGTTGCAAGCCCCTGGAGCAAATTTTTGATTAGTGCTTTTGTGAACAAGAAACAATTGACAAGTGGCTCTATCCCATCTCCCCCCTTCCCTCCGTCGCGATATAACCTTGAATGGTTGAAAACGACGTTAAACACCAAATAAAGAAAGAAAGTTTGGGAAAACTGACTGGACCTGTACAACATCGAATCGGTGTACCGAGTTGATGTTCTGACTAGCTCTTTTCTATTTCTTTTTTTTTCTTTTTTTTTTTTTTCCTTTTTTACATTTAGTCAAGTTCTGACAAAATGTTTTAGACTAAGGAATCCGACGAGGGTGGTGGTGTGTGTGTGTGAGGTTGTTTAGATCGATGCCGAGAAAATTACTGGACCGATCCTCATAAAACTTCACATAAGAATTCCTGTATATGAAATCCCCAGACACATTTTTTTTATAATTTTGTATACATTTCTTTTATGACGTCATATCCGGCTTTTAGTGAAAGTTGAGGCAGCACTGTCATGCCCTCATTTTGTTTTTATCAAATTGATTGACATTTTGTACAAGCAATCTTCGATGAAGCCTAGACTATGGGATTGCATTTCAGCTTAGTTAATTGGTATGGTCATTAAAAATCTATAACAAAATTAATTAAAATTTTAGTTTTAGTAATCGATCTCAAAATAATTTCATTTTATTCTTTATCATTTCCTGATTCCAAAGACATATAGATATTATGTTTGGATTACAATTAAGCTTCTTCTTCTTTTTAAATAGAGAAAAGCGCGGTTGCCTGTGAAGCGCTCCCGCAGTGGGGCACTGCGGTTATGAAATTAAAGGCCCCTCCTGTTTTTGGAACCGCAGGAGCTTTCTAGTTTGCTGTTAGGTAGATTTTTGGTTCCTCTTTCCTGTCATGCTCTCTTTTTCTTCATGAATTCTTTTCTTTTTTCTGCCTTCTTGCTCATTCACCTGTATTTTTTCCAAAAATCTCTTCTCTTGCCGCTTGTCTCGCGATTCATGTATAGTTTAATCTGTTAGTGTTCTGATGTAAGTCCAGCAGTAGATAGGTTAAGCCTATTTTAACATACTGGAAACTGGTAATCTTCCAGTAGGTATTAATTTAGTTTTACTAAAGCCTGCTGAGACACAAGTAATGGGTTAGTGCATTTGTAAACAGGAATCGCTTGACAAGTGGCCCCCTTCATCCCCCCCTTCCTCGTCCTGATATGGCTCTGCGTAGTCGGCTGGACGTTAAGCAACAAATAAACAAACAAACAAACTGTGAAGCGCAATCGTTACTGTGCAGCGTACTGGCTTGTCAATTTCTGTACGTTTTTCACACCGCGGGTATCTACGAAGCTATATTGTGTATTCAATTTTATTCTGTGAGTTCGACAGGTTGACTAAATGTAGTAATTTTGCTTTACATGACTTGTTACTTTTTCCTGTTCTCTTTCTTTTAAAACCCTATTTGCATATGTGACCATTGTAGAATTTGAATCGTGAGCAACATGTCTTTAATGAAGTGACTCTGCAGTATTCCTCTGCGAGCTCTAGGGTGTGCATGTGTCAATACATTTCAGGGTTGTTATGGTCTACACAGTTAAATCCAGCATTGCCTGCAATGTGAGATCCCCCCCCCCCCCCCCCCCCCCCCCAGAGAGAGGTTACCTACACATACAGAACCCTTAAAGTTGCCTGTGCATGAATCGAATGCGTTCCCGCATAGCAAAATAGGATGCAAGGATTCGTGCATGAATGAACACATTCAGCTAGTCTGAACTGTGCCCTTGGACAGTTGGTTCTGACATATTTAGAAACTCGTATGGATTGTCTTTCCTTTGAAGTTTTTATTTCTATAAGGAAGCTGTCCTAACCTTATTCTACATTATACTATGCACATAGCAGGTTAGGGTTAGTAGTACTGAAATTTGACTATCAGTGAGCATTGTCCACAATAATAGGGGAAGATTTATTATGCGTGTCCAAGTACCAGTCACATGGTGAGAAAAAGTGCTTATTCCTGAAATAGAATTGTATTTTATTCCACTTTATCTGTTTTCTTGCCTGTAAATATTACATTTTTACATGAACAGATTATTTGGGAATGACACATTCCAGTTCCGTATAATTCTGAAGAAAACAAAATGGTGACAGGTTTCAGATTTCAATCTTGAAGAATTCAAATGTTTACTTACTGCATATGGCTTCAGATTACTCAAATCTCTCCACAATCACACTTCCAGTAAGAGAAGAAAAACCTTGTTTTTTGTATTTATTTATTTAACTGTTGTTGGAGGCAGAAGAAAACAGATTTGAAAATGCGTGTATGTAAAATACAATACTATTGTGCTTTCTGGTGTGAATAGTGTTTGCTTAAAAGTAAGATGCCCTGTGAAAAGCTAAGCAATTGCATCAGTCTTTCATTCAGCTCAGCTTCATTTCTTTGAAAGAAGAGATCTATGACAGTGATTCTGAGTGTATGTATGTGTCTGTGTCATGTTTGTGTTCTTTACTACCGTTTCTGCTATTGAACCACACCTGCAACGTTTGTTTCTGCAATGTTGTTTGTTGATTTTGTTATGTTCACTTTTATTGACTTTATTTATTTTTTGTATTGTTCAGGCATGGGGAATTTTTTTTTTTTTTTGTTCCGCCGAAAAAGCAAAAGTGTCCGCCGAAAAAATAAAGGGGGGAGGCACACAAAAAAAGCACCGGTTACTTTTGCTAAAACTTTCCGTACTTTGTTCACGCACTGCTATCGCCCACCTCAGTTACTTGAACTTTGTTTGAAAGTAAACCAGATTGCACAGATTGTGTTACAAGTTACATTTTCCTGTTTGTCTCAACAGATCAATTTTTTAACAAATTTAAACCACATGTAATACATGTATATATTTTTTTCTTCAATAAAGCTCAAATTGGTACTAAAAACTCTGATTCTAAAAACAGAATTTAATGGCAAACTTGGAGCTCAGATGACACCAGATTGCACCACCTGGGTTCTTTGGAGAAATTTTTTCGGGGGGGGCATGCCCCCGGACCCCCCTAGTAAAGCTAGGCGCTTTGCGCCGTCGACTTCACGCTTCGCGTCTTCAGTTATAAATTTTCAGCCTTTTTTACAATTTTCAATTCCCATACCTGATTGTTGATTGTGTGTTCGTGTGTGTGTGTATATCAGAACTTGGAACCCATACGATTTTGCAGTGTTTTGTACGCTTAAATGTCTAAAAGACGATCAGTTCGGTCGGTGGCAGAAAAATACGAGCAACACAAATCCTAGACTACTTTTCTTCACAAGCGCATCAGAGTTTTACACACTCAAAGTTACACACATAGATTGTCATTCCTGTATATTTACTAGGGCACTGTTTATTTTAATGATTCAAGATAAACTTTATAACTTTTGATCAATGCTACATTTTTTTTCATTAAATATTGAAAGACTGAGCATCTGTTTTAAATGAATTGGTAAACTTATTTTACAGTGCAACGGACGAGTGCAAAGCATGATTTGATCATGGATGTTCAAATGCTGTGTGGAGTACACTCATATTTCTGAAAATACACCAAGGTTTGTTTGAGAATACTCCAAGTGCAAAACAGGGGTTCCCAGGTCTGGTATAGTAAAGTGGGATGAAAACACTGTTTGAATCTCTAGACTTTTTATTCTGTTGGTTTGTTTTTTGACATCACATGGTATAACAATTATTTTCTTATATATTTCATTGTAAGTAACACTCCTACATTTCCTCAGTGATAATCATTTACTGCCTACAGTCTCGTAAACGCAGTAGCAAAGGTTATGTGAACGAGAACGGAAGTGAACTGACTATGAAAAACGAGTCTCTTAATCATATCAAAACTTGTTTAAATAACATTACTTTTGTGGCTGTTCCTTCATGTTAATGCTTGTGGTAACTTTCTTTCCTTTAGCCTTTTACCCTTAAGATCTTACTATGTTGTCTAATTGTTGAGTTTTCATCCAGGTAGCATTTATGTCTGTAATAAAGTAATTGTTGCTGTTTTCACTTTCTTTTGATTTTCAGCTGCTGCAGTTGACATTCAAAACAAGGCTAATGTATGTGTGTGTTCTTTAATGAATGTATTTATTCAGTATGACATCGTTAACGTGATGTATTGGGTGTCGAAATAGTCCCAGATAATGTACACAGCTTCAGAATGCATACTATATTGGTTGGGATGAGAAAGAATTTACCCGATACTCCCCAGCATGTCGTAAGAGGCGACTAACGGATTCTGTTTCTCCTTTTACCCTTGTTAAGTGTTTCTCAACTCAACTCAACTCAACTCAAATTTATTAATCCATATGGAAATTATATTGTAACAATACTCATTTCCAATCAAAAGAATAAGAATGCATAATAAAAAATAAAAACATCATAAGAAAATAAGTGAGTATGATTATTATGAGTATGATCACAGTCTCACTAACGCAAACAGTCATCCGTCAAGTCAAGTCTGCCAACACACAACTCGCTCACACAACAACAACAGCAACAGCAATACAATTTAACAAAAACCATAATTCCAATAACAAAAAGACGTCCAAGAGTCCACCTCCACATCCACGCACACACAAGGTATACAAAGCACCACATGTCGACTAGAACACCGCACATTTGAACTACGGTAATACAGTTACTAAAAATACATACATTACAGATAACCCAGCAACAGAGTACAGAATATAGTCAATGTTTGTACAGATTTTAGTCAAGCAGTATGTAAGAAATGTTAAGTCCTTTGTACTGGAAACTTGCATTCTCCCAGTAAGGTAATATATTGTACTACGTTGCAAGCCCCTGGAGCAAATTTTTGATTAGTGCTTTTGTGAACAAGAAACAATTGACAAGTGGCTCTAATCCATCACCCCCCTTCCCTCCGTCGAAATATAACCTTGAACGGTTGAAAACGACGTTAAACACCAAATAAAGAAAAGACTAAATTTTGCAGATTGTCTCAGGTGACAGTTACAAAAAATTAATTGCGATTTTTTTTATTTTTAAATTTTTTTTTTAATGCATGGAAAACATACAGGTTGTTAGTTAGTTGTTGCTTTTTGGGTACCGGACCATATAGGCCAAATCAGGACCCCTTACAGGTTGTTGATTTTTGTCCAAATGATAGGCTTTCCGTATCCCTTGTAAAAGCCTTGATAGACAGATCTGTGTTACATGATTATTAACTCAGTTGAGAGGTGCTTGATTTGTGGTAAAGTAAATGCTTTTCTGCTGAGAATTTTTAATTTACAATCAAGTGATTCTCTTAGGGTTTTCCTTGCTATTATTTTGATCACAATTCTTGAGTTTAAGGTATAGTTACAGCCTGCATTAATTTCGCTGATGTTTACTTTGGGAGTGACAGAAAATATGTATTTCCTTTCCGGAAAGCGTGACGGTGTGCTTGTGGAATAGTATAATAGAGTCAAGAAAATGTTTTTTTCTTTTTTTTCTCTTTTTTTTTTCTCACCCTGCCCATCTTCCTCTTTCTCTTTTGTTTTTTGTTGTTTGTTTGTTTTGGGTCTGTCTGTCGCCCTAAATGAAATCACAGTTAGACATCCATGTTGAAAACTAAAGCAAAAGAAAACAATTTTGCAAACAGTTCTTTTATTTATTTAGTTATATGGGAGATTTATACAGCGCTTGACGTTCTCCAAGCGCTTTACATATTAATTTCTGCGGTGTGAGATGGAATTGTTTACACAATATATCACGCATTCACATCGGCCAGTAAATCTCAAGCCATTACGGCGAATATTTACTTTTCATGGCCTATTATTCCAAGTCACAGGGGTATTTGGTGGACATTTTTTATCTATGCCTATACATTTTTGCCAGGAAAGACCCTTTTGTCAATCGTGGGATCTTTGACGTGCACACCCCAATGTAGCGTACACGAAGGGACCTCAGTTTTTCGTCTCATCCGAAAGACTAGCACTTGAACCCACCACCTGGGCTAGGAAAGGGGGAAGAAAATTGCTTACGCCCCGACCCAGGGTCGAACTCACAACCTCTCGCTTCCGAGGCAAGTGCACTTTACCACTCGGCCACCCTTCCCCACCATTCTGAAAATATGACAGAGAATAAACCACTTAAAATTGGGAGCATTTAGGAACTATCTATTGAAACCTTTGTAAGTTGACATACAAAATAAATACAGTTAAATAAGCTAATGATAGGGGGAAAAGTTTGGCAAAATGGTAAAGGTAAATTAACAGATTATACTGAGAATGTTTTACAAACAGATATTCAATCGCAGGTCACACGTGTGACTACAGACATGCTGTGAATTGGTAATATATATATATATATATATATATCTATATATAACAAATCTTTAATTTAAGTAAATCACAGCTGAGAATTATATTTACGAATTGTCAAAATCTTGAATTAGTTTTCAGATCTGTGATATATATAATATATTTTCACTTGGCTTGTGATGATGGCGTGTGCAATAGAAACTAGCTAGAGTTGTAGTGGTAGTTGTGAAATGTGCTGGAAGCAGCATCTCTGTGTGTGGTTTATTTTGAGTCATTGCCAAAATGTTGTCATGTCCTGCAAAATAATTTTCAAAAAATCACAACATACTTTTAAATCATAAGATCAGAGACTTAGATGGGTTTGTAATGTTCTGTCTATGTCCATTTTCATATCACGGTGAAACGATGGAGTTTAGAGTTTGAAGTGTGGAAGTCAAAAAGTAATCGCAGCTGCAATTGTTGTACTTACACCATTCTTAATCACTTTTACGGTAATTATGTCGATTATCTTTGCCTGTGCGCTGAGAGACATATTGTGCATTATACAAGTGACATTTGCATGTTGATATGTGTTTAAATGTCAGATTTATGCGGATTATTTTTGCGCGAATTGTGGAAGATCTGTTTCTGCTTTTTGCCACCATGGTATAGTTGAGATTATATTGCTGCTTGTTGTATTGACTTTGTAAAGGAGCACTCTGTTATTCTCACTGTTGTTTTGCTTTTCGGACCAGCAATGCATCCCACCGAAGCAACTTGATTGCCTTGTGCATTATTCTGTTTTCTTGTCCGTATGATTTTCTCCTTTGTGTGACTTAAGTTGCTTTATATTTTTTTTTTTTTTTTTTTTTTTTAATTTAAAATTATTTTTTGTTGTTGCTGTTGTTTTGTGCATACCGCTATTTAAAAAAAATTGTTTGGTGATTTCTGTTATCATGGTCTTTAAAATAGTGTTGCTGGGATTTAACTTGTTTGAAGAGTGTCTCAGCATTCCACTACATTTTTTGTTAATTTGGTTTTAGTGGTTACAACATGTGTGGGTTTTGTTGTTCTTTTTTTTTTTACAGACCTTGAGTGCTGTACTTTGTAATAAACAACCAGTAAGTAACTAACTTCAGTTTGATTTGTGAGTTGAGGCGTCCTGTGTGTTTAAAAAAATGACTGCTTGCGTGAGATCGATTTTAGCTTTTCTTTGCACAGAATCAAATGATGTTTGAATGTTTTTAGTGCATACAGACAGAGATGGATGTTCTGTTTTGTTCTCTGTTCCCTCGCAAGAAAATTGTGTGAGTGATTTGTCACTTTGTCTGCACAGTAACTACTAAACTATTATTTACAGCTTGGTAGCATTCGTTGGAGTATAATTAATTGTCTTTCTATGGTTCAAACATGCAGTCGGCTAGAGAACATTCTGAACGGAATATGGTTTGTGATCATTCACTTCGCAGCATCCTGCTTTTCTTTAATTCCCTCAATTCCAATACTTTTGTTGCTTTTTTTTTTTTAATACCTATATAACTACGTGTCTGTGTTTGTTTTTGCATCTGGTTTCAGTCTTCATTTTCACTCTCAATCATTATATTCTCTCTCTCTATCACTGGTTATCCAGGACATTTGCATTATAACACCTTCTGTCAGTGTTTTAGTTAGCCCTACTGTTTTCCTATTCACGACTTTGAAATCTTAATTATTGTTATATCAGTGACACTCAAGGTAAACATCTGCGCAAGGAGCAAGAGTCAACGTTACCACTCATTGGTCAACAAAGACATAGAAGTCTGTGATGCTGTGATAATCCTCTCTCTCTCTCTCTCTCTCTCTCTCTCTCTCTCTCTCTCTCTCTCTCTCTCTCTCTCTCTCGTTAATTATACAATTCAGCTATACGGTAGCCTTCCGGTGGCAAGTAAATGTCAGGGAAACCATAGTGTGTACACATGCAGACATGGGACCGGTCAGTGATATCAGAACATGTTTGTACTTGTTCATACCGACAGGCGGATATGACATCTTTGGAATAAATTCAAAACACCCGTTGACACAGAGAGAAAGGAAACAAACAAAAAGCAGGATGCTGCGAAGTGAATGATCACAAACCATATTCCGTTCAGAATGTTCTCTAGCCGACTGCATGTTTGAACCATAGAAAGACAATTAATTATACTCCAACGAATGCTACCAAGCTGTAAATAATAGTTTAGTAGTTACTGTGCAGACAAAGTGACAAATCACTCACACAATTTTCTTGCGAGGGAACAGAGAACAATTAAAACAGAAAATCCATCTCTGTCTGTATTTATCCCGTGAAAGGACATGACATTGAACAATCAACCAACCAACCCGCTGCCTTCACTATTTCACGTTCGGTGCAGTGTGTGCTTGTGAAATAGACAGAATGGTAGAACGGGTGTGCGGCGGGTACGAAGACGTGGGAGGAGGGGGGGGGGGGGGGGTTGTTGGTGAGGCGGCGTAAAGGGTTTCTGTTCAGTGAGAAGAGAATAGCTTCATTTGACCCGATTTTTTTTTTAATAAAATTTGATTTGAGCCTGTGTGTTTTTTGTTGTTGTTGTTGTGTGTGTATTTTTAGAGCATCACTGACTGACAAAAATGGAAAATGTGAGCCTCGTTAGCTGTGCATTGGGTGTTATGTGCGCGTGTCTTCGCCCCCCCCCCCCCCGCCCTTCTCGTGTGTTTTGTTTTGTATGCAGTTTATGTCACCCGCCCATTGTTTTGACGTAGAAATGTCACCAGTGCGTGTGTGTGTGTTTGCCAGTCATTGTTTGTGTGTTGTTGAGTGTGGTTTTTTGTGTGTGTGGTTTTTTTGGGGGGTCAAATGCTGTTGATGTCATTTAAACACTTAATAACACAGGTTATCCTACATACGTGAGAGAGACACTCGTGAGATAATAGTCGTTCAAATCACACGTGTGTATATCATGTAAATGAGGTCATGTCAAGCAAGTCTGGCAGGGACCTGTTTTTCCGCTGCTTATGATGTCAAGGTCACCGAGACAAACGTCATTATAGAAGAAAAAAAAGTACGCTCGCTAATTACCCCAGATGAATTTTGAGAACTAACCCGTCAAGCCACACTTTCAGAGTGACGTTTCTTTACTTTGACGTAATAGATTGCATGAGGCTTTGTAAGAGATCGAGGTTCCAAAACAAGCGTCTTCAATTTAGCTGCCTCGACTGCAGGACATGTTCAGTAAAATACACGTAAGTAGGCTATATGTAGGATAAACAGAATTTACTACATGGCTTGCTGTGTCGTATTCTCTATTTATATACATAATATTGTATTACCCAGTTAAAGGTGATTTTAATAGGTAGGTATAAGCATTCTGTACTCTGTGAGTAATTGTATCAGTGACATTTAACGTTTTTGGAGAAAGAAAATCGTTTCGTTGACTACAAGAAATTCTCCACATAAACTTGAAGATGATGTTTGTAAAAAGTACAGTTGAAGCAGACGAGGAAATGAGGGGTTTGGGGTGTTTTATTTTTAGTGTGTGTGTGTGTGTGTGTTTTGTTTAGGCCCAAAAAAAAAAATAGGTCTGTTTACGGTAACCCGACCGACTCTAGTTTTTTCGCGCGACCCTAGACTTTTTTTTGGCATTTGGGAAAAAAAAAAATCTTGGTTTTTTGGGCAAAATAACGTAAAAATATGGTTTTTTGGAAAAAAAAAATATATCCCGACCTACCGACCCTATTTTTTTGGCCTATGTTACCGTAAACAGACCCTTTTTTTTGTTGGCCTTAGCATAATTTATCTCTGGTTGATCTTTGCTGGATACTGAAACTGAAGAACTCTTAGAGGTGCGGCATGCATTATTGTATTATTTTGATTTGTACAGAACCACCATTCTTATTCCCTTGTTTCGCCCGCTTTTGCTTTTGCAGCAATCCGTACCTGATAACCCAGCTCAGTGTAAGTGTTGGATTCGAAAATCAAATAAACGTGTACATGCAGAAATATGGCTTCACAGATTGTTTGGTCGGTTGACAAATCTCTCTCTCTCTCTCTCTCTCTCTCTCTCTCTCTCTCTCTCTCTCTCTCTCTCTCTCTCTCTCTCTCTCTCTCTCTCTCTCTCTCTCTCTCTCTCTCTCTCTCTCTCTCTCTCTCTCTCCATTGTGTGTGTGTGTTTTTGTTTGACCCATAACTGACGCCGGATCAATCAACCACAAACAGTGTTTGCTCTTTTCTAAAACGGGTTTCACTACTGGATAGAGCATAAAAAACTCTTTCGGAAAATGTACAAATATGAAAATCATGCAAAGGTGACATGCGACTCATTCCGTGGTGGAGGGTCACAATTATGTGTGAGATATACTCGCAAAATGGCGACTATTGCTGGGTTTTTTTTAAACATCCATTTTTGTAAAACTAAAACACAAATCACATTACTTCAATGCACCGACTTTACACACTAACCTATTGATAGTTATTACTCGGGAGAAACTACCTATTCCAGAGTCGTTGACGTTTTTCAGGTACCTTATGTTCAAAGCACACACGCTTCTCTCTTTACCGAGGACACCGAACACTAACTAATCATCAAAACCCTGCCGCGTACACGCGCTCCACACGCAGGCGCGAGGCGCGGCGGGTTTCTTCAATATTCTCTGGTCTCGAGGCACTGGAGGATGCAGCGACTGCTACCGCACTGGAAAGCGGCTCTGCGGAGACTGTGGTAGAGTGTGATCGTTATATTCTCAGCCGTGTCGCACCAAAGACATTCGACTGCTACGCTAGCAGTAGAATCCTTGTCGCCGCACTCTCTACATAATACAGACTTATCTCTCCTTGTCTGTGAGCAGAAGAAATCTCAAGCTCCTCTCTCTTTTTCCGCCTCCCTCCCTCTCTCTCTCTCTCTCTCTCTCTCTCTCTCTCTCTCTCTCTCTCTCCAATGATCTTCTACTGCTACGCTAGTAGATTATCTTCTCTCTCTCTCTCTCTCTCTCTCTCTCTCTCTCTCTCTCTCTCTCTCTCTCTCTCTCTCTCTCTCTCTCTTTGCTGGAATCACCCTCTCTCTCTCCTTCTCTCTCTCTCTCTGCTGGAATACATCTCTCCTTCTCTCTCTGTCTCTGCTGGAATCCTCTCTCTCTCTCTCTCTCTCTCTCTCTCTCTCTCTCTCTCTCTCTCTCTCTCTCTCTCTGTGCTAGAATCCCCCCCCTCTTTCTCTCTCTCTCTCTCTCTCTCTCTCTCTCTCTCTCTCTCTCTCTCTCTGTTGGAATCCCCCTCTCTCTCTCTATCTCTCTGCTGGAATCCCCTCTGTCTCGTGCCACGCACGCGGCCAGTGAAAGCCAGACGGTCGGACTGCGCGTGGCATCAAAAGACGAAGTTCCAGCAAACTATCCTGCGCTGGGACGAAGTGCACGTGTATTTAGTTTGCAAAGTTGTACGCCGTTAGCCACTCGGGCGGACACGCAGCATTGTGCACATATGCTATGTTGGGGGTTCGTTGGTTCCTCAGTTAGTCAGTGTCGGTCAACTAAGAGCTTGTGTTCGTATTCCACGTGCGTCGGTTTTACGGTTCTGTGTCTTTAGCGTTCGTGTAAAGGTTGGTTAAATTAAGCGGTTTACAATTTGATGAGATGAATACTGCTGGACGTGTTTATTGTTGTTGTTGTTGACTGAAAATAATGAGACGAAGATTGCCGTACCCTTTGTGTTGTGAATAAGTTCTATGAGATAACAGATTGCCGCTGCTTCCGTTTTCTATTTTGAATGATCATTCTAGAAGTAAGATAATTTTGCTCAAGTTGGTGCCGATTTCGATATAAGTAGCTGTCTTTCGACATCGCGTGCTCCAAGTTTGAATCGTTGCCGTCTAAAACATTGTTAAGTGGCAATGCTATTTCAAAATTGTTTGGCTTTAGTTGGCTCTGAGTTAAAAGTTGAAATTAGCTACCAGTTGAAATTAGTTGAAATTAGTTGAAATTGAAATTCAATTAGTTGAAATTGAAATTAGTTGTCAGCCGTACCGAATATATACGCAAATCTGAAGCATATTGTCTCTGTGCATTTTGACAGTTTTACCCAAAATTCAACCCTAAAACAAAACTGCGTGAAAAGCCAAAATAACAACTTGACTTAAACTTTTAAACCGGCACTGGCTGCAAAATTCATAGCCGGATGTCGTTAATCTTGTGACTCGAATTTTGTTTTTTAGGCACACGTTAAATTTTTATAAGGTCGCTTAAATCAATGAAACTGCAGCAAGGAGCGATTTAAATAAGTTCAGCAGTTATGATTGTAAAGACAGCTGCCGATCAGGCAATTGAGTAAAAGTACAGGGGGATCGATCACCACCGCATTGAGTGTTTAACTTTTGATTTTTGACTGGTTGGCCCACTGCAGAACAGCAAGAAGTATGGTGTGTCACAAAAGACAAAGTTTATGGAGTACCAGGAAAGTGTTTTTGATTTGTGTTCTGCTGGAAATTTTCTCTCACCGTGGTGCTAATGGGGCAAAAAGGAGGCAGAAAACTAACCCCGAGCGAGGTATGTATTTTTTTGAATGTTTGTCGAATTTCGATTTCTTGTTAACCTTTATGTTTTCTTTGTTTTGATTAATTTGGAAAAAAATTGGCGAATTTTCATTGTTTAGCGACACAATTAAATTTGTGACCCTCCACCACAAAATGAGTCGCATGTCACCTCGCGCGGTTCTGCGCAAGGCTTAATATAAGTCCGGGGAGTGTATGGTAACAGTGTGAGGGTCACCTTAGTCACAGGCTTATAACTCAAACAGTTTTCGCTCTTTTCTACAACGGTTTTCACCACTGGATAGAGCATAAAAAACTCTTTAGGAAAATGTAAAAATATGAAAATCATGTAAAGGTGACATGCGACTCATTTCGTGGTGGAGGGTCACAATTTCTCATTTCGTTCTTTCTGTTCAGTACTTTTTGTTTTCGTTTAATAACAGTTTATTCCTTTACTTTCTATGTTTGTCTGTCTGTCTGTCTGGCTGTCTGTCTGGCTGTTTGTGTATGTATGTGTGTCTATGTCCTTCTGTGTTTTTCTCTGACTTTGTGGCTGTGTTTTGTCTTTCCCCCTGTCTCTGTCTTCCATGGCACCTGTATGTCTGTCTGTCTGTCTGTCTGGCTGGCTGGCTGGCTGTCTGGCTGTTTGTGTATGTATGTGTGTCTATGTCCTTCTGTGTTTTTCTCTGACTTTGTGGCTGTGTTTTGTCTTTCCCCCTGTCTCTGTCTTCCATGGCACCTGTATGTCTGTCTGTCTGGCTGGCTGGCTGGCTGTCTGGCTGTTTGTGTATGTATGTGTGTCTATGTCCTTCTGTGTTTTTCTCTGACTTTGTGGCTGTGTTTTGTCTTTCCCCCTGTCTCTGTCTTCCATGGCACCATGCATGTCTGTCTGTCTCAGTGTCTTTCTCTCTATATATATATCTACGTCTCTGTTTCTGTCTCTGTCTCTCTCTCTTTCTCTCTCTCTCTCTTTCTCTCTCTCTCTCGCTCTCTCTCTCTCTCTCTCTCTCTCTCTCTCTCTCTCTCTCTCTCTCTCTCTCTCTCTCTCTCTCTCTCTCTCTCTCTCTCTCTCTCTCTCTCTCTCTCTCTCTCTCTCTCTCTCTCTCTCTCTCTTTCTCTCTCTCTCTCTTCAATCAAGTCTTTCTTATTCTGGCGCCTTATTGTGGAACTCCATTCCTGATTTAATTAAAATGCAATTCAGTGAAACTTCCTTCAAAGAAATGTATATGCTGTTTCTCTTGGAAACAAGTAAATAATTATGTGATATTACATCATTGCTTGGTATTCATAATGCATTTTGAATGTCTTTTTAATTGTTTGACATGTTAATTATATACATTGTATTGTAATTAGCTTAACTTCTATTTCTTCTTGTTATTAATCGAGTTACCCTCAATGGGCGAGGGCCGGACGAAAAAAAGCATGTATACTTTGCTTATTCTGTTACCCTCGATAAATAAATAAAGTTCAAAGTTCTCTCTCTCTCTCTCTCTCTCTCTCTCTCTCTCTCTCTCTCTCTCTCTCTCTCTCTCTCTCTCTCTCTCTCTCTCTCCCTCTCTCTCTCTCTCTCTCTCTCTCTCTCTCTCTCAGTGTCTTTCCATATCTCTCCGTGTGTGAACGACATCAGACATGTTGTTTTTTTGGACTGATTGTAGCTTGTTTGTTGGTTTGTTGGTTTCTTGGTTTCATTTGTTTACTTAATAGCTAATAACATTATTTCATTCTTTGATTTTTTTTCAAATCCATGCATATACATTCGTATTAATCTTTAACAGCATCTCCAGCGAGATGCTCAATTTGTTTTCTTTTTCTCAAGCCTCAAACATGGATTGCACAGGGATACATACAGTACCCAATATTGACGGACTGTGTGATGATATCTTCTGCTATGGTCTGTTGAGACAGTGATATCACGTGTCGAAACAGACCATATATAAGCAGAAGATATCATCACACAGTCCGTCAATATTAGATATATTGCTATTTCTCTGGACATTTTGTATTCACTGTAAAGAAGTTGTATGGGAGACAAATGTCTCAGTTTGGGCTGTTCCATATCCCTCCCTCTGATTATTATTTCTTTTTGTTCACTCTTTTCTTGTACTTTCCAATATTTCCAAATTTATTTTTTTTTCAAGTAATTAGTCACTTGCTCAACTTAATTCTGGGTTAACTACATTTTGTCTATATATATTTCTTTGTTATTAAATGTAGGTGTCTTTGTTTTTGAAGTGAAGCAATAAAGAGGTCGATCGATATCAAAAGTGATATCGACGGAAATGTCGTCGATATCCCTTTTGCAATGAGCTCAGTTTTGCCCAATTGACCAATGGAAATCTGCGTAACATATGAAATAGCAATATATTTATATATTGGTGGAGAAAATGGACGTGCAGGAAAAGCTATTAAATCATAAAAGAGCCACACACATCTGGCGAGTGATATGTGCAATATGATTACTCGCTTTGCGTCTGAGCTTGTTGCTACATTCTTCACGGCTGTGTGGGATTCTTCCGAGCCTATAGTCTACATGTACAGCGCCGTATTTCTGTTCAGGGTGAATTCACAGATACATGGCAAGTTTCGGAGGATGAAATGTCTTGTGCAAGAATGCTTGTAACATGGTGATGGAGAGATTGACTGTATACATGCAGAGGCCCGGTTTTGTTCGAGTGTTGATCCCTTTACTTTACTTGGTTCATGTCTTTGTTTACTAGCTAACCTTCTACTCACACCACATGGAAACTGTAAACAAGTCGCGTGAAGCAATATAAAAACATTTATTCCCCCCTCTGCTTCTTTACCTCTGTAAACTTGTAGGGGTAGTTATTTTTCGATAATGACCCAGCAACCAAACAAATAACGACCCAGCAACAGCCTGAATCCTCGATATTGCAATGGGTTGAGAAGTTTTTCTGTTTCGGTACTACTTTTTGCGACTGAAAAGTTCCGAACGCTCTAACGTACGAAGTATACATCTCTGGAGCAAACAATACAAACATACCGCATTTAAATTAACAACTACAGGCCTGAACACATGAATCTTCATATAAAATCCATGAGTTCGGTTGTTTTCTGAATCTAGATTTGCCGTGCTCAAACGTTCATCACAAGCAATTTCCCGCAAGGCAAGTAACTCATACTTTGTCTAGCGACAAGAGTAGTTCCCCTTCTTTTCACTCAGTTTCTTCGACAACAGACTGCAATCCGACGGTCAGTTTTCAACAATATTTCATTTAATAAACAGATCACACGCAACCAAATGCACACATCTCATCAATTTAAACAACATAAAGCGGTTTCATACACTATTTTCCCCAGAAAACTGAACTTCATACAGTTTTTAACGTTGGAACACGGGTGCAAAAGTTCGTCTGCTAGTCCCATTTGACGAAAGAACATTATCCTAAGCGATACCAAAACATATACAGAACACACAATATCTGCCTTTGCCGCCACAGCAGAATAACAGCATATCTGTGTACTTGATTTTAGTCCAAAATAGGAAAACTGACAAGAAGTGTTAACAGAATGGAATGATTTGCACGGAACTATACAACCGCGCATTAATCGATCGCCTGCGCAGGTTGACTGGTTGAGTGAATAGGATTCGATCAAACTTTCGCAAAAAAACTCCTCTTTTCTTTGAATAACTGAAGAAAGGAGGAATAAAGAGGTTACACACCTCGTCTCAGTGATTATAAAAAATAATGGTCTCAGTTCGCGGTCATGAAAAAGCTCGCTAACGCTCGCATTTTTCATGATCCGCTAACTTCGACCATCTATATTATAATACGCGTGGCCTTTTTCGCCGTGTGGACGTATCTCCTACCAAACCCCGCCGGTTTGGACCCTGTCCCTCGGTTTTCCCGTAGGAACGGATCGCGATGAAGACGATAGGCTGGGTTAGATTGACGACTTCGAAAGCGAAATGGCTTTTTGAGGCCTTTTTAACGTGAAATGTCGTAGCAGACAGAATATCCCAGCTATCCCATTGGCCGAAAGCGAACGGTTTGACTAAACACTACGCGACCGCACCTCAGACGAACCTAGCTGTGTGTTTTATTTCTCTACCCCAGACGAACCTAAAATAATAAGAAGATAGATAGATCTGTTTATCTGTTAATGGAACTCCAAAATATTCTATAGATTTGTTTACTTAATTTTTAAAAGATAAGTTCGAAACAATATCATCTGATAAGTCGCCGTATAACCTTATAGGTTCCAGCGACTAAATATTTTCCCCCGGTGCAACCATAGACATGTACGTCATCATGATCTCCCCTTCATCATGATCTCCCCTTAATTTGACCGTTATTTTGGCTGTCTTAGTGAAATGGTAAGATATATCTCTATGTTTTTTACATGTAAGTGTTCGGAAAAAATACAGTTATAGCAGTTATGTACAAAAATAAGCAGCATATGCTCTTTTCGCCAAAGTAAAGTCCTTTTTTCTTCTGGTTTCTTATATGTGTCACAGCACACTGCAAGCTTTTAGGCGAATAGCAAGTGAGTGGTATATATATATCATCAATTTTATAGTAGGTAACGGTGTGAATTACTTGCCATGTTCATGTTCATTATACGTTTTCCATATATGTGTCATTTAATTGTGTATTGCTTGATGCCATGTATGATAAGCATGGATGTGTGGACTCGATTGTGTGTTTATTACATATGTTATACTATGCGTTTGAATCATTATGTATTTTAGACGTCATACTTTTTTTTCGTATCTTCACGATGGCTTTTACCCGTTTAAATTTTAATGCTTCCAACTTTCAAAGCGCTGCACGGCTGGGAAGAGATGCGCACTTTTATCACTGTTGTTCATGTAGACGTAATCATGGATTCATGCAAACGTCATTCCTGCTGTATTTTATTTTGTTTGTTTGTATAGTCGCGTGCGGTCGCGCAGTCTTTAGTCAGACCTAAAGCGTGGCAACATTCGGACCGCTTGCTTCTCAGTGCCCAGCTTTGAATCGAGGCAGCTGTCAATCTGCTGTCGCATCAACTGGCTCTACAGGTAAATCCCATTTATCAGTCTGTAAAACTTTCTTAAAGTGTTCCTAACCTTGCTGTATTCTGCCACAGGGGTTATACTATAGAGATAGAGAATTTGCAGTCTCCCCCCGCCATTTTGACGCGCATGAGGCATGTTTTAATCATGGATGTGCAAACGCTGTGTGGAGTAGTCACTGTAGTGACTACGCTCATTTTTTTTATAATACACCAAGTTTGTTTGAGAAACAGAGAATAGTCAAAGTGCAAAACAGGGGTTCCCAGGTCTGAATATGCGTTTGAATCATTATATATTTTGGACGTTTTAGATTTCCATTTCGTAAAAATCTATGACCCATGGCGCATTACATGTGGGGGGGGGGGGGGGGGGTGAACGAATCTTGCTTTTTCTACTTCTCTAACCCATGGCATAGGCCATACATGTGGGGGGTTCTATTACCTGAAAACAGCATCCACACACACGCGCACACGTTCCATTGGACGTACATTTATTGTGTGTGTGTTTGTCTGTGTGTGTGTTCATGGATGCTGCACTCGATTGTGTGTGTGTGTGTGTGTTTGAACCATGTATATTTTCTGTTATTTACTTATGTTATACTATGCGTTTGAATCATTATATATTTTAGACGTCTTACTTTTTGTTCATATCTTCACGATGGCTTTTACCTTTAATGCTTAATGCTTCCAACTTTCAAAGCGCTGCAAGGCTGGGAAGAGATGCGCACTTTCATCACTGTGTGTGTGTGTGATCATTTGGGGGGGGGGGGGGAGGGGGCAGTATTTTTTACACCAATGAGCAAACGTATAAAGAGAAAATTTTGTTCATGTAGATGTAATCATGCAAACGTCATTCCTGCCAAAACAAATCTTTTTTCAGTGTTGCATACTCCTGTGTACAACTACAAGGTATAATTTTTTTTCATTTTCTTCAGATATGGCGTCCCAACGACCAACTCACTGCGACCTCACTTCAAGACGCTGACCACAACTTGGCCTGTGAAGCAGTACCCCGACTTCGACAAAAACAAAAGCAATCTTCCCAGACCATTATCAACCAATTGTCAGATGCAAAAACCAAAGCGAGCAAAGACTCCACACAACTAACCAATCTTCTTAGGCGTGAAAATCAACGCCTCCAGTCGGCGGTCGCGTGTGGTCGCGCAGTCTTTAGTCAGAACCAAAGGCAAAGCGGATGTTGCCGCTCCTCCCCCAGCTTTGAATCGGGGCAACTGTCAAATCTGCTGTTGGATCCTACAACTGGCTCTACAGGTAAATCCCATTTATCAGTCTGTAAAACTTTCTTAAAGTGTTCCTAACCTTGCTGTATTCTACCACAGGGGTTATACTATAGAGAATTTGCAACATTATTCGCCACGTTTCTCAGTCTTCCCCCGCCATTTTGACACGCCACGGCTGAACTGCAGGATTTTCGCTCTTTCAACGCTGCATTCTTTGGTTGTTTTCTAACCCAGGCATAGGCCATATGGGGGGTGGGGGGGGGGGATTCAAGGAACCTTGCCATACATTATGGACGGGGGGGGGGGGGGGGGGGGTGCGGTACTAAGCCAAAGTTTGGGATTCTGCCGGTGTCACGATTTCATCTTTCGCCTGTGTACATATTTCCCCCTCGATACTCAAGACTGAAATGTTTCCTGGTAAAATTAAGAAGTGAAATTATTTATGGACGAAAAGCATGTCATTTTCTTGCATGTGAAGAAAATTGGTTAAATTTAATAGATTTCACACCCAAAATCGATTTTTTCGAAAACGTGTACCGAGTGGTTACGTCCTTTGAGTAAGAAGGGAAACATTTGAGGATGAATCAAATTTCAAGTTAAATAAAAAAAAATTGGTTGGACAAATTTGGCCCCATGAATGTAGGGTACACAAGGTCGCTTATCAGTACAATCGAAGGGTGTTTTTTTGTTCAGTGTAGAGTTTATACTAGATCAACGAGGCCGAGAATCAAAATATCAACACCGTTACAAAGCGAAAGATGAAAACGTCACACCCGCGTTACCCATGCAGATGCAGAAAGAAACGCTGCATTCTTTCGTTGTTTACTAACCCAGGCATAGGCAATACATGAGTGGGGGGGGGGGGGGGGGGGGGGGGTTCAAGGAAAGATTTCCATTTTGTAAAAATCATACATGAGGGGGAGGGAGGGCGGTGCTATTACCTGAAAACAGCACACACACGTGCCATTGGACGTACCTTTATTGGGTGTGTGTGTGTGTGTGTGTGTACATGACTTTATATGCATGGATGCGTGCACTCGATTGTGTGTGTGTGTGTTTGGACCATGTATATTTTCTGTTGTCATTTAGTTACAATATGCGTTTGAATCTTTATATATTTTAGACGTTATAGATTTCCATTTCGTATCTTTACGATGGCTTTTACCTTTAATGCTTTGGGGGGGGGGGGGGGGGGGCTGGATTTTTACACCAATGAGCAAACGTATAAAGAGAAAATTTTGTTCATGTAGACGTAATCATGCTGTAACCAACTCGGGTGAGTTCATTGCTACATTGAAGGGTGGGATCATGTGTGCGCCTTTCATCCGCAAGTGGCAAACTACAAGTCTGTTGTTTCTTTTCTTTGTTTTATTTTCTCGATGTAAACAATAAAGTAGAACTCTAATTTCAATCCAAAAACTCTGATTCTATATTCCAACCCTAAAAAACTCTAAAAGAAAACTCTGACTACAACTCTGACCAGAACTGAATCCTGTAACACACAAATATCACAACACCATTATCTATGTGTTACCTCAATGTTTGCTGGTCTAAACAAACAAAACAATACACTTCTTGATGTTTCATGTATGTGGTTTGTGTATGCATGTGTGTTGATATGTGTGTGCGGGTGTGTACGGTTTCATGACAAAAAATATGTTTCCAACATCAAAACACACTGTGAATTACTTCTTCAAGTACTTATTCTACTTGCAAAACTTTATAAAACCTTAAATGTTATAACCTAAAATCCTAACTTCAACTTCAATTCCAACCAACAAAAGTTATTCTATCCTCAATACATGACCCTTTCAATCAATCATGTTTCCTGTTTCCTTATAAAGATTAAAATGTAAAACTAACGGCTTCTTCTCAAAATCATACTCTCATACTAAATACTAACGTACTTTTACGTCATTAACAGTACTGAATACAACTGAAGAGCAGTGGCTGGACAATCTCGTATCCATAGCAACGTACAATACTGTGAACAATGTTTTTGTGAGCAGGTTTCTTTCTAAAATCACAAGTCTCCCTGCCATAATGCAGCCTTGAGTATCTTGAATACTAGAAATACTACATGTGCATAATTACAGTCTAGTCCTTACGCGCGATTACCATTTTCTTCAAGAAAATGTGAGGTCTAGATTCACCATAATTCACAACAATGAGATCATTAAAACTCACTAAAAGAATTCTACCCTTTTTCAAGGAAAGATTATTTTCTCTTAAGACATCATCTCATGTCAAAAATGCAACAACTTCTGTTCTATCACTATCAGATCTAGTATAGAACCAGCAATGCTCTTCACTTGTCCACAGCATCAATCATATACTGAAAGCATTTAACAACTGCAGCAACTTACTGCGACACGGACGACTACTTCCGGTAGTGACGTCATACACATGTTCAGTGCTAATTCGTTTTGAATTTAGATTTAAATCAAAATCCAATTTCTATGTTTTCCACAAATAACAGAATGTCCAACATACAAATTATGCTGACAATTCTAAGTATTCTACAAAATCATTCAAGTGCTTTGAAACATGTAGATCTATGCCTATTCAAAACTTAGCATACCGGTGCAAAAAATGGTTGCATGGCTGCACTCAAAAAATAATAAGTTTCTAGAATACTCTGTCATTTTCCACACCCAAACGATTATAAACACTTGAACTAATCATCAATAAAATGTTTTACATACCTGCTACAAGCAGGACTCCACAATCATTGATACAACAATGATGTTTCAGGGACACCAAAATTTCCCCTGCCTGTCACCTTTTCCCAGTTAAAAGTAGTGCAACCGTACCGGCAAGATGATTTTCACATATCAATACGCCGCACCAAAGTTCCAAATAATTCTGAGTGCTTCTGCAATAATTTTTGACTGAACAAAATATCCTTTTAGCTCAAATATAATTATCAACTCTTATCAAATTTAATGCAAACTTTTAACAAATACAAAAGGATGGGATTTCTGCAATCAATTTACAGCTTGGTGTACTTATCTTCAAAAAAGGAGGTAGTAAACTTTTCAAAGTGGATCCCCTCGAGCTCACCTGATATTCAAACATGGTTCAAGGGAAATAATTTACTGTAGCACAAAACACTATTAGTTCAAACAAGTACAGAATAAAACATCTGAACAGTGGAAGGGAGACAACAACTGTAGTGCTATTTCACACAGTACTACACTTACCCTGGGAAAAAATAAAAAATGTTTCCTTTTAATTTATTAAATTAAAAGGGCAAAAACATTTTTCATCACCAACTTAATTTCTCCACTGATAAAATAACCTATATTAAAGGTTGGCATCGCTTTAACCAAAACGCACAAAACTAAACAGGTATACAATATATCCTGATTCTACTTCCGATCATATCCGACAAACTATTGTCTCAAGAACTTTTGCTATTCATTTTCCAACACTTTTCCAGCTCGCCTGACAATTCCGAGATTGCCCAAACAACATAGCGCAACAAACTGGGTGGAGGAATAACATGACCAAAATCTAGCAGACCTTGCATCTTTCGATGAATATCTCCCAACTTTTCAAGATCAACTGACTCCCGGCACACACACCGGTGCATAAGATTCAGCCTCTCCACAGGCCTACGCCTCCTACTAGAACGACGCAACTCCTGTCGCTGCTGCCCACTCACTTCAAGGTCATCTTCTGTTGACCCTTCATGAGGCTCAACTTCATCAGACTCGGATGCTGAAGTGTGTACTGCTCCATCCTCAGCTGGAACCTTTACTCCTTCTTTGTCATCATCTGAATTCTCCGGACCGTCCTCTGGGCGATCTGTAGAGGCACCTGATGTAACCTCCATGGGCAGTTCTACATCCCCTGCCTCTTCCTGGCTCCCACTTTGGGAAACATCTTGCTCTGGTTCTAGAAGTACATCTTCTTCCTGTTCTGTACGAGGAATAACAGGAACGAATTCGGGTGCTTCAGGCCTCAATGTTCTATTCCCATCCAAACCTAACTTGATCTGTAAGTCTGGAAACAATGATTCCTCATCTTCGCTTTCAGATTCCTGGAGATTCTTCTCCGCTGTTCTAGGTCCTCTTTGTCGATACTCCTTCAACGCTTTGTGCTGATCAGAGGGTAAAGGCCAACCGAGTGCTCCCACTGGAAGCAATATGTTTCGATGAAGTGTTCTTCTCGGCCCATATCCACTGTCCCTCTGTACGACGTAAACTGGAATACCCTCAAGTTTTTCAAGAACCACAAAAACACCCTCTTCCCAGCGATCATCAACTTTTGACCGAATGCGAGGTCCCAATTTTCTCACAAGGACTCGGTCTCCAACTTCCAAAGTTGCGGCATGAGAACCCGCATCATATCTGACCTTGTTTTTCTGCGCGGATCTCTCCATCTGTTCTGAAGCCATCCTGTATGCATGCCTAAGACTGTCTTTCAACCCTTCGACATACTGTCTAGAACTCCTTCCTTGTCTCTTTCCAAGATCAATGCCAAAAGCCAAGTCAATGGGAAGCCTAGGATGCCTACCAAAGAACAAATAGTACGGCGAAAATCCCGTACTACTGTGAATACATGAATTATACGCATGCACAACTGATTTGAGGTGCTTCCTCCAGTCTCTCTTCTGTTCCTGCTCTAAACTGCGAATCATGCCAAGCAGAGTACGATTCCACCTTTCGACAGGATTTCCACTGGGGTGGTATGGGGTAGTCCTACACTTCTGTATCCCAGCCAAACAACATAGTTCTTGGATCAACTTTGACTCGAAGTCACGCCCCTGATCCGACAATATGCGACTGGGAAAACCATAAGTCATGAAAACTTCATTCCAAAGAGCTTTGGCCACTGTTTTGGCGGTCTGATCTTTAGTCAAAATTGCTTGCGCAAACTTGGTGAAATGGTCTAGTACTACCAAAATATTCTGTTTCTGCCCCTTTACCTCAATTGTCAAGAAGTCAATGGACAAGAGTTCCAGTGGATAAGTTGTCATAATAGTGGACATGGGTGCCTTCTGAGTCTGAACACCACTCCTAGTACAACGTTCACACCTTTTGATTCTCCGTTGCAAGTCGGTAGCCATGAACGGCCAAAAGAAACGCATTCTGGCGTGCTTTATAGCATCATCAAAATGTGTATGATAGAGATCGTCATGAACACCCTTCATAGCCTTCTGTCGCAATGTACGGGGAATAACAATCTGATCACGGGTTGACTCATCTCCCGTAATTCGCCGGTACAGTACTCCTTCCTCTATCACCATGTGTTTCATTTCTCTGGAATAAACTTTGGTTTCTGGTCCCGTGATCTCCAGTGTAGCATTCCTCTTCAATGCTTCACAAACAGCGGCTATACAGCGATCCTGTTGCTGTAGTCTCGTCCAATCTTGGAGAGTCAAGGTAGCAAAATTTCCCTCTATCTCTGGTTCTAAGACATCACTGGGGATAGCAGTGGGGTCTTTGGTTATGGTTTCAACTGCGGGTACAAAATCATCAGAGTCATATCCTTCTGGGTTCCAGATCTTAGCATTATGCGCGGTTCCTCTGACACTGTGGGCCTGTACGCCTACACCCTTAGCGAACATGACACTTGCAATGGCCTCACTAGTTACGACCTGTGGTACAACTCCATCAAACTTCCTAGCCTTTTCTAGCAAGAATGCTGCCTTCTCAAGTGTCTCTTTGTACTCATCGTCTTCCTCAGGGGGTGCTTGTGGCCGTCGCGACAACCCATCAGCATCTGTGTGTGCAGACCCTTGCTTGTAGATCAAGTCAAAATCATAGAGTGACAATGAAGCCAACCAACGGTGACTAACAGCATCCAACTTTGCATTTCCCAACACGTAACAAAGAGGATTATTGTCTGTAACAACAGTGACCTTTGACCCTATCAAGTAATCATGAAACTTCTCTGACATTGCCCATTTCAACGCAAGAAATTCTCTTTTATGCGCTGGATAGTTCTGCTCGGTACGGTTCAACCCTCTACTAGCGTATGCTATGACTTTCAGTTTACCGTCAAACTCCTGGTACAGAACAGCTCCCAATCCAGTACCACTCGCATCACAGTGTAAAGAGAACGACCTCGTCTTGTCTGCTAGACCCAACATTAAATCGCTCGTCAACTCGTCCTTCAAGACTTGAAAAGCTTCATCCTGCTTCTTTCCCCACAATGCAGTAATATCAGACGACAAGGTCAAAGTACCTGATTTCTTCTTCCCTGACTGCTTTTTCTGTGGAACGTAACCAACTGTCAAATCATTCAATGGTTTTGCCTTGTTGGAAAAGTGTGGAATAAAACGGCGATAAAATCCTACAAATCCAAGAAAACTTTTCACCTCCTTCACTGTTGTTGGTTTCGGCCAAGAGGTGACAGCTGCAACTTTGTCCGGATCGGGACGTATGACTCCCTCTGAAATGACATAGCCTAAATGTTTCACTTCAGTAGCCCCAAAAATGCATTTGTCTGGATCAAGCTTCAACCGAAACTTTCGCAACCTCTCTAAAACTTTCACCGTCCGATCTTCCAACTCCTGCAAAGTGGCAGCATGAATCAGAATATCATCCAGAAAAATTATGAGTTCCGCCAAGTTCATGTCGCTGAAACAACAATCCATAATGCGCTGAAATGTCATTGGAGCATTCACAAGACCAAATGGTAATCTCTCAAACTCATACAAGCCGAACGGGGTGGTAAATGCCGATATTTTCTTTGCACGTTCCGTCAGAGGTACTTGGTAGTACGCCTTCGAAAGATCCAGACTTGAGAAGAACTTTGCTCCCGTGAGAGTTCGAAACAAGTCCTCAATCTTTGGAAGCGCATAGCTGTCTCTGACGGTACGAGCATTTACCTTTCGGTAATCAACGCACATTCGTAGCGAACCGTTCCGCTTCCTGACCAAGACTATTGGTGAAGCGAAAGGGCTCGTCGAAGGTCTGATGATGTTTGCATCTAACAACTGTTGGATATGCTGCCGAACTTCTTCCAGGTCCTGGGGAGGTATGGGTCGGGGTCTTTGTCTCGTTACGGCACCTGGAATGAGTTCGATATCATGTTCAACTTCAGCTTTATCAAGATCAAAATCTTTTTGGTTGAACACATCTGCAAAGGTCAACAATCGTTTTGTGAAATTCTCTTTCCACACAAGATCAACATCACATCCAAACTGCAATCGTGAAACAAGTTCTGAAATGTCAGCTTTCATTCCTGAGGAGTCACGACTTTCATCACACCACACACGCTCACCACTCTGAGTGTCATTCTGCACCTCACACTGACTGTTCAAATCTTGCAACACACTAGACAGTGCATACTCAGCTTGGATAGCAAACAAATCTGCAATAATCTGCTTTCTTTTCACCGTGATAGGTGAATCGGTGTTATTCACCAGAGTTACCCTCAACCTAGGTAAAGTGTTCACAGCCGTCTTACCACTCAGTACATGCAACCCTTCAGGTAACGTCTCTATCGTTGGTTCCTGTATGAGCACAGAGTCCCTATTCAGTTCAAGACCGTGGCGTACAATACCTCGTACATCAATGACCGAATGAGGTTGTACAACTACATCACTACCCACTAGTCGAACTGGACACAGTCTCCCATTTGCTGACGTCATTGATTCTTTGTATGCAAACGCTGCTTCACACCGAATTGGTATAGTCTTGAGCCACGACCACCCTGCTTGTTGTCCACAATGTTTCTGAAGTACACGCATGGTGTTAGTTCCAACAATGACGGGAACTCTCGTAGAGATTCGAGTATCTGGACAAACAAGGGCTAAAGTCTCAACTTCCTTGTCTGTCCCGCTCACCTCTCGGTGGAGCTGCACGGTTGTCTGAACGACTCCAAGGTAACTCACGTTTTGATCACCTGCTCCTGTAATGTCTAGTACAGCGTCAATCTGCTGCAAAGGTACATCTCTGAGGTACTGTCTATAGAAGGACTCAGAGATGATAGTCACCTGTGACCCACTATCGACTAAACAAGTTGTCTCCGCACCGTTGACGCAAACTCTGGACTCACAGCATGGACCAATCAAGGCCTCAAGTGTGTGGCCTAGTTTTGTACCACCAGTCAATTGAAATTCAGCCAGCACGTCATGGTTTGAAATCGACACAGTCCTTGTTGCAGACAAATTCTTGACACGCACTTGTACTCGGAGTCCAGCTTCTGCAGATCGCGACACAATCTCCGCAGACACTACCTCAACATCAGGGGGTAGCCACTCTGAAGAGCGAGCAATGACAGAAATCTGGTCACCTGGCACGTCATGAAGAATTCCGCTCAACTCTGCAGTCTCCATGGGAGGAATCGCCAAGACCATGTTTATGTTCAATCTGACAGGATGAAGTTCTAGGAGTTTCTTTTCATACACCTCTGCCGCTGTCGTTAGTATACGCTGATGAGAGCTGGTGTCAGACATCGAGGCAGTAGAATCGTTGTGGACCAACACTCGCCCCTTTGCGATGGTCCCCTTCAGTTTAAAGGGAGTTCTGGGAGTCCCTTTCTTCTCCGCCACTCGTTCTCTTGTCTTCGCCTATCTTGTTCTTTCTGCACAACAAGGCGTGCATTAGCGGGCTTAGTACAGTCCCGATAGAAATGTCCATTTTCACCACATTTGTAGCAATAAATCTTTCTTCTGCCCTGCTGTTGTGGAGCCTCCGTCCGCTCCTGCGTGAAGTCAGGAGGTGGTGATGGCGCTGCGTGCGCCCCAACCTGAGCCTTTTGTTTTCCTGCCTCAAGTCCCTCAATTTGACGCACATAACGATACAAGTCGGAGAACGCAGGTTTTGTGTCGCCCGGCATCCCGAACTTGTTCCTCAACTCTAGTGCAAACAAAGAGTCGATCAATCCCTTGGAGAAAGCATAGTAGAGACGTCTCTGGTATTCTTCATTGGAAAAACCTGCAGTCTTCTGAACTTCTTTCATCTTTGTAGACAGAGTCATGAGGAAATCTGCCTTTGTCTGAGTTTTCATCATTCTTGACTGGCACAGTTCCAGATACATCTCTTCAGCTGACTTCAGTTCTCCAAACAGCTTATCGAGGTCCTTGATCAGGTCATCCACAGTTGCATAGTTTTTTCCTCTCACATGTTCATGCGCTGCCCCCTTCAGACTTCTTTTCAGTAGGCCCACTTTGTCTATGACCAAAACGTCATCATTGACTTCAGATGCTTGACGTTTCCATGCTTCGAAGGAAGTTTCCTGTGTTGATGTGGCTGGTAAGCCAGTGAAAACCTTCAGCTTGGGTAGTGACGGAGGTGGTTGCACTTGTACGTTCACCTCTCGCTCTGTGTCCATTCTCCCAGACAGATGTTTGAGTTCACTCTCATAATGAGACTGTAATTCCTGGAGTTGTCGCTGGAGTTCGGCGATTACCCTGTCGTGGTCACCAGAGGTAGTAGTTCCTCCGGTCGCCATGATGAATCACTTGTGATGGACTGCGATATCCCCTCGGGTATGTTGCCTGGTCTTCCGTCTGGCAATATTCTGTCTGGTCAGAGTTGATCCCTATACTGCACTTAGTTATCCTACTGACGACACACTTTAGTCCCTTATTGGGCGCCAGAATTTCAATGTAACCAACTCGGGTGAGTTCATTGCTACATTGAAGGGTGGGATCATGTGTGCGCCTTTCATCCGCAAGTGGCAAACTACAAGTCTGTTGTTTCTTTTCTTTGTTTTATTTTCTCGATGTAAACAATAAAGTAGAACTCTAATTTCAATCCAAAAACTCTGATTCTATATTCCAACCCTAAAAAACTCTAAAAGAAAACTCTGACTACAACTCTGACCAGAACTGAATCCTGTAACACACAAATATCACAACACCATTATCTATGTGTTACCTCAATGTTTGCTGGTCTAAACAAACAAAACAATACACTTCTTGATGTTTCATGTATGTGGTTTGTGTATGCATGTGTGTTGATATGTGTGTGCGGGTGTGTACGGTTTCATGACAAAAAATATGTTTCCAACATCAAAACACACTGTGAATTACTTCTTCAAGTACTTATTCTACTTGCAAAACTTTATAAAACCTTAAATGTTATAACCTAAAATCCTAACTTCAACTTCAATTCCAACCAACAAAAGTTATTCTATCCTCAATACATGACCCTTTCAATCAATCATGTTTCCTGTTTCCTTATAAAGATTAAAATGTAAAACTAACGGCTTCTTCTCAAAATCATACTCTCATACTAAATACTAACGTACTTTTACGTCATTAACAGTACTGAATACAACTGAAGAGCAGTGGCTGGACAATCTCGTATCCATAGCAACGTACAATACTGTGAACAATGTTTTTGTGAGCAGGTTTCTTTCTAAAATCACAAGTCTCCCTGCCATAATGCAGCCTTGAGTATCTTGAATACTAGAAATACTACATGTGCATAATTACAGTCTAGTCCTTACGCGCGATTACCATTTTCTTCAAGAAAATGTGAGGTCTAGATTCACCATAATTCACAACAATGAGATCATTAAAACTCACTAAAAGAATTCTACCCTTTTTCAAGGAAAGATTATTTTCTCTTAAGACATCATCTCATGTCAAAAATGCAACAACTTCTGTTCTATCACTATCAGATCTAGTATAGAACCAGCAATGCTCTTCACTTGTCCACAGCATCAATCATATACTGAAAGCATTTAACAACTGCAGCAACTTACTGCGACACGGACGACTACTTCCGGTAGTGACGTCATACACATGTTCAGTGCTAATTCGTTTTGAATTTAGATTTAAATCAAAATCCAATTTCTATGTTTTCCACAAATAACAGAATGTCCAACATACAAATTATGCTGACAATTCTAAGTATTCTACAAAATCATTCAAGTGCTTTGAAACATGTAGATCTATGCCTATTCAAAACTTAGCATACCGGTGCAAAAAATGGTTGCATGGCTGCACTCAAAAAATAATAAGTTTCTAGAATACTCTGTCATTTTCCACACCCAAACGATTATAAACACTTGAACTAATCATCAATAAAATGTTTTACATACCTGCTACAAGCAGGACTCCACAATCATTGATACAACAATGATGTTTCAGGGACACCAAAATTTCCCCTGCCTGTCACCTTTTCCCAGTTAAAAGTAGTGCAACCGTACCGGCAAGATGATTTTCACATATCAATACGCCGCACCAAAGTTCCAAATAATTCTGAGTGCTTCTGCAATAATTTTTGACTGAACAAAATATCCTTTTAGCTCAAATATAATTATCAACTCTTATCAAATTTAATGCAAACTTTTAACAAATACAAAAGGATGGGATTTCTGCAATCAATTTACAGCTTGGTGTACTTATCTTCAAAAAAGGAGGTAGTAAACTTTTCAAAGTGGATCCCCTCGAGCTCACCTGATATTCAAACATGGTTCAAGGGAAATAATTTACTGTAGCACAAAACACTATTAGTTCAAACAAGTACAGAATAAAACATCTGAACAGTGGAAGGGAGACAACAACTGTAGTGCTATTTCACACAGTACTACAATGCAAACGTCATTCCTGCCAAAACAAATCTTTTTTCAGTGTTCCATACTCCTGTGTATAAGGTATAATTTTTTGTAATTTTCTTCAGATATGGCGTCCCAACGACCAACTCACTGCGACCTCACTTCAAGACGCTGACCACAACTTGACCTGTGAAGCAGTACCCCGACTTCGACAAAAACAAAAGCAATCTTTCCAGACCATCATCAACCAATTGTCAGATGCAAAAACCAAAGCGAGCAAAGACTCCACACAACTAACCAATCTTAGGCGTGAAAATCAACGCCTCCAGTCGGCCACCTCATCTTCACTACGTTCATCTACACCCACCGCTGCACCAAACAACCCTGCGGCAATAGCCAGCTAATCTTCATCTGCACTACGTTCACCCACCGCTGCACCAAACAACCCTGCAGCAACAAGCACTCCTACAAACACATCAAACCACCTATTGTCGACGTCCTAACGCTCAGTCAAATCATGGATGACGACATGATTGACGCAACACAAAATTCAACACAATCCACAGACATGTTTGATGCAACACAAAACGCAACCCAGTCCACTTCAGATGACGCAGTCACATCGGGAGAAGCTCTCCAAGCATTGTCTCAGGAATAAACATTCACATTCAACCCATTTTTTCACAACCTTTTCAGAGTCAGTAGTTGCGGGTAAAATCTGATCCCTGTTTTGAATTTGGTGGAATCATTTTGCGACAAATCGATAAAGTCACGAGACAAAGAACATCAACAAAGACCATATGGGCAACCATGTAAATTGTTGCGGGGGTGTAACGGAGATCGACTTTGTCTTTATAAGAATAGGAATCACATCATCTTAAACTCTACACACGGTGACAACTGCAACGCGTGTGGCACACAGCATGACAAACAAAAAAGAGCCCCTGCCATGAATACTCCATGCTTAGTCCTATTTATCAGTTTTGGTGGCGCTGATTTGGCAAATGAAATGTTTTAATTATTTTGTGCTGGCTTGCAGCCCAAGAGAAATATTAAACAAAAGCAAATGTATTTCTTCAGGCCTAACCAGGGGCGGATCTGGGGGGGGGGGGGTGCAATGGGTGCAATTGCACCCCCCCAAGCGGGACAACAACAACAAAAAGAAGAAAAATGTATCACCTGAAAATAGCACTTTACACGCTCAGATTGCACCAGATTGCACAATTTTGCTTCCTTTTTAAAACAAATTCCGGGGGGGCATGCCCCCGGACCCCCCTAGCATGCTCGGCGCTTCGCGCCATCGGTTCGGCGCTTCGCGCCTTCGCTGATAAGATACAAAAAACAAAAAAAAGAACTTTGCACCCCCCCCTTTTAAAACCCAGATCCGCCCCTGCTAACCATCATAATGCCATATATGCATGGTGATCTGTAAACTTCTGTTCTCTGTGCACAATGCATGTGTAAACATTTTGTTGTTCGCAGAACGCAGAACCAATTTCACATTTTAGAGAAATATTAAACAAAAGCAAATGTATTTCTTCAGGCCTAACCATCATAATGCCATATATGCATGGTGATCTGAAAACTTTTGTTCTCTGTGCACAATGCATGTGTAAACATTTTGTTGTTCGCAGAACGCAGAACCAATTTCACATTGGCTGGTTGTCGCGACATATGTCGCGCTACTTTACGTATACTGTCACCTGGTTGTCACGACATATGTCGCGCTATTGGCTCAGTCTGTTTGGTCAGTTCCGATTACCTCCCATTGATGCGAAAACCTATATGACTGTTTTTTGTTATTTTTCTCTCTGTTAATTCACCAGTGGCTATGTAACATGTGTTACAGAATTGCACCGGTGTAAGGGTTAACATCTTATTTTTCACTCGCATGTTTGCTGAAGTGTACAAATTTTGTTCCATTTAGTGCTGTTTTTTTCCCCGTCTTAAGACATATATGGTGATGTGTACAACTATTGTTCTCTGGGCACATTTTTTTGCACATTTATGTCCCTCACTTATGTCAATGTAGCCGCTAATTTGTTTAAGTCCAGTCAATCGTGCAAACGTTTCATTGTGGGTGACTCGAGCTGTAGGGTACTGCGACGAGATTTCTTTCCCAATTATATGATTGGTGTTATATATTCTTTTACACATTTTAACTAGCATTCATCATCTTGGTTGAAGCGTGACAAAATGATTTTGTCACATTGATTGAATTCTCAGACTGTCCACATTGACTGAAATCTCAAAAAAGGGCACAATTTAACGCTGTTTTATTCTTTCCCAATTACATGATTTGTTATTGTTCACAGAACCCACTGTAAATTTACCACTGGGTTACATTTTCATTCCTATTTGCTGATGTGTAAAACTTTTTTTTGTACTGTGCACACTATTTGCTCGAGTCAGTAGTTGCGGGTAAAATCTGATCCCTGTTTTGAATTTTGTGGACATATTGATAACGTCACGAGACAAAGAACATCAACAAAGACCATATGGGCAACCATGTAAATTTTTATATGTGTAAAACTTTTTTTTTTACTGTGCACACGATTTGCTCATTTAATGGTGTGTTTATGTGTTTGTTTCACTCCCATGTGTCATATTTTCTGAGATTTCGGTTAATATAGCCACTTTTTTTAGTTTTGCCGCATTTAGCCTTTCCTTCGTAACTGTCTGCCTTCACCAAGCTGTAGATTCTTGCATTACTAATGGTGAGCAGCTACGCAAGAAAAGAAAGAAAGTGTATTCAAGCGCCGAGCCTGGTAAAAAGAAAATATCGCTACATTGACCGAAATTTCAGAAAGCGTCACATGTTTGCTGCTGTGTAAATGGTTTGCAGTTCATTGCACATTGAACGCTGTTTTTCTTAGGTTTGATGTTTTATCACATTTTGTTCTGTGTGTGCTAGCGCTTTTTTGCGGTAAATTTGTCGCAATTACTTCTAAATTTAATATGTTACTGTTGTCACTGCACAAGTCATGGCCAATCCACCTCTGTGCCCTTTTTTTTTTATCTCTCCCAATAAATGTATGGCATTTTGTTCTGTACGCGCGTGCCATTGCACATTGAACACGTTTTTGTTGTTGCTTATTCATAATTAACTCTGTAATTAATGAAGAAGAAAAAATCCCGTGCGGAGCACGGGTATTACTAGTTATTTTTAATAATCACTGAGACTCGGCGTGTAACCTCTACTTAGTCAAGATCAACACCACAAACCCGTCATCGCCGAGACTACATTCAGATAGTCTCGGCTAACCATACCGTGGCCGAAGACCGAGACGGGTCACGCTCGCCTCCGCGAAGCACGCTTCCGTATAGTACTTACTGAACCTATTTTCTTTCATTCTGAGCACATTTTTAGAGTAAACATGACATATCTATATATTTTTGAATTCAAGAGAAGATGAGGAATACAATGAAATCATGTTTTAATCTGTTTCTGAAAATTCGATTTTAGTGACAACTTTAATGAGCAAACTCATTAATTGTTTTTAAAGCCTCCAAGCTGAAATGCCATACCAAAGTCCAAGCTTCGTCGAAGATTACATGACCAAAATTTCAACCAATTTGGTTTAAAATGAGAGCGTGACAGTGCCGCCTCAACTTTCACGAAAAGCCGGATATGACGTCACCAAAGACATTTATAAAAAATAATAAAAAAAATACGTCTGGGGATACTATACTCAGGATCTCTCATGTGAAGTTTCACGAAGATCGGTCCAGTAGTTTTCTCTGAATCGCTACACACACACACACACACACACACACACACACACACACACACACACACACACACACACCGTGACACACACACACACACACACACATACACACACACAGACACACATGCACCACGACCCTCATCTCGATTTCCCCCTCTACGTTAAAACATTTAGTCAAAACTTGACTAAATCTAAAAAAGAAAAGAAAAAAAAGGAATTTTGTGCAAAGCTTGACAGTTTCGTTTCCAAATATATTTTAAGAGTTGTAACCACCTTACTTGCATAATAACCGTTATTCTAAATATAGATAGGCTCCTTCTGCTCCGCATCATCCACATTTTATATACCCGCCTCCCTCCATCCCCCGTTTCGCTAGGTTTATGACACAATAAACGTCGCTATAGTTGGGAAAAAGGGAGTTTATTATTTTTCATGAACATCAGAATGAGCCTCTTAAAAAATAAAATAAAAAGTCGCGTAAGGCGAAAATACATTCAACATTAATTTTAGTCAAGCTCAGTCGAACTCACAGAATGAAACTGAACGCATTGCATTTTTTCCGCAAGACCGTACACTCGTAGCATCGTCTGTCCACTGCTCGTGGCAAAGGCAGTAAAATTAACAATCCAGAAAAGCGCGGTAGCGCTATAGCGCTTGCGCTGAGGAGGATAGCACGCTTTTTCTATATCTCTATTATTTTTAACTCTCTGAACGTGTTTTTAATCCAAACATATCATATCTATATGTTTTTGGAATCAGGAACGGACAAGGAATAAGATATTGTTTTTAAATCGATTTCGGAAATTAAATTTTAATCATAATTTTTATATTTTTAATTGTCAGAGCTTGTTTTTAATACGAATATAACATATTTATGTGTTTTTGGAATCAGAAAAAGATGAAGAATACGATAAACGTAATTTTGGATCGTTTTATAAAAAAACAACATTTTAATTACAATTTTCAGATTTTTAATGACCAAAGTCATTAATTAATTTGTAAGCCTCCAAGCTGAAATGCAATACCAAAGTCCGGCCTTCGTTGAAGATTGCTTTGCCAAATTTTCAATCAATTTGATTGAAAAATGAGGGTGTGACAGTGCCGCCTCAACTTTTACAAAAAAGCCGGATATGACGTCATCAAAGACATTTATCGAAAAAATGAAAAAAGGTCTGGGGATATCATACCCAGGAACTCTCATGAAAAGTGTCATGAAGATCGGTCCAGTAGTTTACTCTGAATCGCTCTACACACACACAGTTACACACACACACACACACACACACACACACACACACACACACACACACACACACACACACACACACACACACACACACACACATACACCACGACCCTCGTCTCGATTCCCCCCTCTATGTTAAAACGTGTAAAAAGTATGGTTCGCTTAATGGTAGTGCGGTGAGTTCCTTACACTCCAAATAAGGACGACAACTATCCGTCGTGGAATACACTGACATATTCATAAAAAGTACCTCGGTTTCGGTACTTTTGTCGGAAGCACATGATTATTGAACATGATTATTGATTATAGCGCGGCTACCTCAGTTTTTTCTGTCTAAGGGTAACTTTTTTGGGTAAAATGGACATCAGCCTTTGAGACAAAATTCATAAGAAAGAAAGACGTACTCTCCGCAAGATGGAACTGGAATAATTTCATTCAAAACTAACTCATGCCGCTTGCAGTGGTCGGGTACTGGATTGCATCGTCTTAGAAATAATTGCGTAATCTTTGTAGTAGATCTGTATTTATTCAGACAAAATTCCAACGAGTTTATGTGAGTGTGTGTGAGTGTGTGTGTGTGTGTGTGTGTGTGTGTGTGTGTGTGTGTGTGTGTGTGTGTGTGTGTTGTGTGTGTGTGTGTGTGTGTGTCTGTGTGTGTGTCTGTGTGTCATTCTGTGTGTGTCTGTGTGTTGTGGTGGTGTGTGCGCGCGTGTGTCTGTGCAGGTGTGTGCGTTGACGCGTGCGTGCGTGTGTGTTTGTGTGTGCGTGCGTGAGCATGTGTTTGTGTGCGTGTGTGCGTGCGTGCGTGTGTGTGTGTGTGTGTGTTTGTGTGCGTGTATGCGTGGGTGTATTTGCGAATTGTCCTGGGGTGCCATTCCTGCTTCAGCTGCTAAGAGTTTTTTTTCTGGTAAAATAACATTTTCACAAATCGTTTGTGCATTGGACACGTTTTCGCACGTCGCTGTCTCCTTATTTTCCGATGGCGGAAAGGAACAGGTCACACAGTGTGCAAACGTCGCACAACGCGAACCGAAAATGGACCGTTATTGTGTTAATGGCGTCTCGCACAGACACACTTAGCCAGGAATAGAATATGTGTGTGTGTCGGTGTGGGTGGTTGTGCGTGCGTGCGTGTTTGTGTGTGTGTGTGTGTTTGTGTGTGTGTGTGTTTGCTTGTGTGTGTGTGTGTGTGTGTGCGTGTGTGTGTGTGTGCGTGTGTGTGTGTTCTACAGAACCTTTAAAACTATCGCTTGCAAACGACATCCATAGATATAGTTATCTCTCTCTCTCTCTCTCTCTCTCTCTCTCTCTCTCTCTCTCTCTCTCTCTCTCTCTCTCTCTCTCTCTCTCTCTCTCTCAATGTATAATGTATTTGTTGAATTTTATGCGTGACTATAGTTTATAACTGTGCAGATACTATTGCTGTTATTTTAACCACTATTGTAAGGGGCTGTGGCCTTAGACAATTAAAGATTTGTTCTTGTTTTTGTTCTTGTTCTCTCTCTCTCTCTCTCTCTCTCTCTCTCTCTCTCTCTCTCTCTCTCTCTCTCTCTCTCTCTCTCTCTCTCTCTCTCTCTCTCTCTCTCCTACTTCCCGACAATATTTTATGTTTTGGTTTATTTTTCCTTTTTTAACTGGTGTGTGTGTTGGGGGGGGGGGGGGGAGCTGGGGTTATGATGGTATACAGGGATACGATTGGTCCTTTTTATTTCGAGCGTCACAAACAGACACAAACGTTTCATTTCCCAAATCTACACTGTCGAAAGAGACCCGTTCCTCCCCCATCCACCCCCGCTCCTTCTTTAATTGGTCAGATACCTAGGTCATGAATGTTCGTTCCCTTTCGGCAAGGGACTGGTGGTTTAATTTTCCCTTAGTTACTTGGCACAACAATTTCGAAACCAAACCCATCCATTTTGGATCGTCAAGGGGAGTAATCATCCAATGGGAGGTAATGAAGCTGAACAGACGATAACTATCGGGTCTGGAATGCCGAGA
>NC_090257.1:7050067-7052567 GCF_037325665.1 Littorina saxatilis | reverse complement strand
AATTTTCACCTGAAAGTTTATTCATTAGCGTTAGGTTTACTATATGTCGTGTTTTTCTAAAACTGAATTTCGGTTAAGGGAGTCTTCCAAATGTGATTCCAACGCGCATGCGCGCTAGATTGTTAGCCAATCAACGCTGACCCTTTCCATGAACATCACCACGTGTTCTAGATCTGTTTAACTGAAAATGAATAATTAGCACTGTCGGTTAACATGATGAACAATACTACATGGCTTCACCGCTTGCTGTGTCATATCTGATTGACACGAGTTTGTTTTTTTAAATATTGAAATGCGAAATGATGTTAGTCTCGGTGACTTTGACACCTTGAGCGGTGTAAAATCAGGTCCCTGCCAGATTAGTTTGACACGACCTCATTAACATGATATACACACGTGTGAGTCTATGGTTTAGTTATGTTTAATGGGTGGTCTCTCTCATTAATGTAGGATAAACCGTTGTGAATTGTACACAGGACACGTGATAATTTTTATGAGAAAAGTCAGCGCTCGTAACACCATGTTTTGTGCAAGGTTAGCCGTCATTGATAGGCGCTTCGTTGCGGTTTAAAAAAACCGAATGTTCACTGAGTTTTAATTAGATACTTCTTCTTTCTTCTTTTTCTTCGTCCATGGGCTGAAACTCCCACGTTCACTCATGGTGGGTTTTTTTCCACGAGTAGGTTTTTACGTGTATGACCGTGTTTACCCCGCCATTCAGGCAGCATACGCCGATTTCGGGTGAAGCATGCTGGGTATTTTCGTGTTTCTAAAACCCACTGAACTCTGACATAGATTACAGGATCTTTTCCGTGCGCACTTGGTCTTGTGCTTGCGTGTACACACGAAGGGGGTAAAGGCACTAGCAGGTTTGCACATAAGTTGACCTGGGAGATCGGACAAATCTCCACTTTTAACCCGATAGGCGGCCGCGGCCGGGATTTGAACTCACGACCTTCCGATTAGGAGGCCGATGGCTTATCCACTACGCCACTGCGCCCGTCGAGATGCAACATCGATAGAACAAACCAACACTCTACTTCTTGACCTTCCCGTCTACAAGGAAATCTCTGACGTCAAAAGCGAAGCAAAATTCGAGCAGTCGTCATTAATACAAATAATGACGTCACACACAATTTCTGTCACTGTTTATGTAAGGGAATGGAAAAAGAATGTAGAGAACAAAAGTTAGTCTCGGTGACTTCGTCATATCAGAGACATACATCTCTTCTATCTATGTCTCTGGTCATATCAGCAGTCGAAAAATACTCGTAAGGTCAACGCCAGGCTGTGCGGGTGTCGTTATCCTATCTCATTAAGGAGCCATTGTAGGAGCAAACCATCTGGAGAGGTCAGAGGTCGTGTGTTCAAGACTGCGTGCTTTATGACAGCACTAAACATTTACGCGCAGGGGGTCGAGGTCTGTACAAGTGGCAACAAACGCCAGTTAAACCGGTGTAACACGAGAAGATTACTCCCACGAGATTTTTACTCCGGAGTAAACATTTCGTACGAAAAAGTTACTCCCTTTACGAAAAAAGCACACCCCCATTGCACGAGAAAATTACTCCCCAAGACAGGTGAGTTCCGAGTAAACATTTCGTACAAAAATGTTACTCCCCTGACGAATAAATACGAATAAATTACTTCAGCCCAACACGAGCAATTTAACTTCCCATGCCAGGTGTACGAAATTGTTACTCCCTTGTCCCCTGTTAGTCTTGGTGGTGGAAGGGATGGAAGGAGGGTAGCGCGACATTTGTGTGCGCGAGATCACTTATTGGCATTATCCCTTCGCCCGCATCCCATTTTTGCGTACGAGTTTTTTTACTGGAAGTAAAAAATAATGGTGAGTAAAAATTTCGTGGAGGGAGTAATTTTTTCGTGCCTTGGGGAGTTCTTTTCTCGTACGAAAAGTGTACTCGGAGTAAGAATTTCGTACGAAATATTTACTCCGGAGTAAATTTTTCGTGGAGTAAAAATTTCGTGTTACACCGGCCTTCATAAGAAAAGCTTCTTGTCATTTCAACCCCATAATTATGTGTTGTAACGTGTCAAAGCGTTTGGTCTTGGAAGTTACATTTCAGTGTTAGTTTTGGATTCTCCCCGGCTGGGAGTGGCTGACTATTCGAGATGTATTTTGTGAGGATAGATTTGTCCATGTGAATTTAAAATGTATTCATTGCCTTTTCAAGGGAATGTTTCATGTGTTTAATAATGTTTATGTGTGTTTTTACAATGCCCTTATTCTGCCAATATATAGATTTATTTTTCTAAAATATAGGTCATTTCTATTTTGTCATGTCATTATGCCAAACCCAGTAAGGCGCTGTCAGTGACATATATATGTATAAAAGGCAAGTAAAAGGACATACCTACTGACCAGCCGACAGTGAAGGTTGACTGACGCCTGATCGACTCGATCAATAATCGATTGACTTGACTACTTTTGCTTCAACGACGATTTACGACAACACAATCAGCACAAAATAGCCTCTCT
>NC_090257.1:7043809-7046309 GCF_037325665.1 Littorina saxatilis | reverse complement strand
CTTAAAATTAATGGGGGTACATTTACAGAGGTTATGAACAAAAGGTCTGAGAAAACAGGGTCTTAAAAGGGAGGGAGTCTGAAAATGGGGGTGGGGGGGGGGGGGTTCTTATAAAGAGGGTTCCCCTCTGGGTTAGTTTACAATATTGGCTGACAACAGGGGCTGGGATTGAAAGGTTTCAAAGAAAGAAAACAAGCACAAGAATACAATGTCATTTGGTTCTTCATGAGTAAATCCATGCATGTTGTGTAGCTTTGTTTTTCTCTTTCTCTATATTCTTTGACTTTTATGTTTGTTTTTGTTCTCGTTGGTATCCCAGTGCACTGTACTTGTGAGGCTTATTATTTCATCTGTCACGTTCATTCGTGCATATTTTGGTGGTGTGGTTTTTTTTTCTTTTTTTTTGGGGGGGGGGGGGGCGGGGCACGTAAGATAAATCTTGATTGTGTGCGCCAATCGCTTGATTGGTATTGTATCATCATACCAAATTTGAATGTAAGCGTGTATGAAAGACCAAGGAAGAAGGATGCTCCCCGCCTAAATTAAAAAAAAAAAAAAAAAAATCAGGCAAAAAAATATATATGGGTTGAAGCATCCTTGCATGCAACTGAGGTCCCCCCAAAAATGTGTGAGTGTAAGCGTGTATGAATGTTAACCCTACCCAGGACAGTTACCAATGACTGTTTATGCTTTTAATGTTGCATTATGAAAGTGTACAGTTGTTCTTAGTCTCGAAACTGTGAGTGGAGTTTCCAATTTGGGAAGGATTGGTGTGCCGTCTGATAAGAATTTACCGAGTTTCTTTAGGATCTGGTTCACAGATCATGTCACGTGCTGCACTGTCTGTGCTATATTATGTATATTGGTACGTGTGTAGGTATGTTTGGTACTCATTGTCTGTGCTACTTGCTCTGTGTTGTGTATACATGTGTATGACTATGTGTTGTCTGGTTGTTTGTTAATCTAAACAACAAAGTGGCTGTGATTGAAATGAACAACGTTGAAAAACAACAAAAATATGTACACACTAATACAAGGACAGCACATTTTTTTTTTAGTTATATGGGAGATTTATATTATATAGCGCTTGACGTTCTCTAAGCGCTTTACATATATTAATTTCGGCCGTGTGAGATGGAATATTTTACACAATAATTATATCACATCGGCCAGAACATCATTCTCAAGCCATTACGGCGAATATTTACTTTTCACGGCCTAGTATTCCAAGTCACACGGGTATTTGGTGGACTTTTTTAAATTTTTTTTTATCTATGCCTATATATACATTTTTGCCAGGAAAAACCCTTTTGTCAATCGTGGGATCTTTAACGTGCACACCCCAATGTAGTGTACACGAAGGGACATACAAATTTAAATCAAAATGTTGCCTATGGAGGCTTTTTTTAAGGACTAACAAACACACAGGGAAATAAAAAGCAAAAGCAAAGTAGCACGGAACAAAAACGGTATCAAAAGAAGATGGAGGAAAACAAAAAGGGAAGGAACTCTAGTGAAAGGAAGACATAACAGGGGAGAGAAGAGGTTAGAGGATGTTATAAATATGTGTGCGTTTGCTCTTCATCTTATGCGTGCTCTAGTTCTGTGATGCCTTGGTCTATAACTGTATGTGTGTGTGTGTGTTGTTTATTGTCTGTGTTCCCTATTTTTGTTTGCCCTCATGTGAATGCTACCTTTATTGTTTGTTCCTCATTGTCTGAGTGCCGCCGTTATGGCTTCCTGTATGCGCATGACTGTTATCCTATATATATATACTTGTTCGTTCCATTTCGTGTGTTAGTTTGCACTAATCATGTCTTTCCCTATTTGTATGTGTGCTTCTTTTCATTTTCTGGCTGACCTAGTTCTCCCCCCCCCCCCCCCCCCCTCTCTCTTCCCCCCCTCCCAACCCGGCATACATCTGGGTTTTTTCCTTTGTGCATAATACTGTAACTGTATTTGTGTGGGTATATTCCTCATTTTCTGTCCGCACATGTGTAATACTGTTAGTGTGCGTGCGTGTGCCCCTGACATCATCCAACCACTTCTCTCCCCTTTCATGTATTTCCGTTTCCTAGAGTTCCTTCCCTTTTTTGTGTTTCCCCTCCATTTTCTGTTCAAACCTTGTTCGTTTCGTGTTGCGTCTGCCTTTTGTTGCCTTTTGTGTTGTGTTCCTGATGAAGCTTACATAAGCGAAAATTCGTACTGTCGTGTGCTGTTCTTGTATCGGTGAGTACAGATATCCTTTTGTTTTTTAACTTTGTGACAGAATCAGTAACGAGGTGTCTGTTGGTACTTTTTTTTTCTCGACATTATTGACACCTCTCTGTGACGTAAATGTGACGAAATTACTTTCGGTAACGTCATGTCGCTCTGAGATTGGTGGTAGTCATGTACCGTAACCCTCATGGGGTTTCTTGAATATATTCTTTGCCTTGCCTTGACACCTCTCTGTGACGAAAATGAGACGAAATTACTTTCGGTAACGTCATGTCGTTCT
>NC_090257.1:7023809-7038809 GCF_037325665.1 Littorina saxatilis | reverse complement strand
GGCAACCATTCGTTATGCCTGTCTTACACTGTGCCGAATATCCTAGCGAACATTCGTAATCATCGCAATGTATTCGTAACGCTCGCAATGCATTCGCAAACATTCGTTATGCCTGTCTTACACTGTGCCGAATATCCTTGCGAACATTCGTAATCATCGCAATGTACCCACTACTAGTCATTGTGCATTTTAGTTAATGGACTGATGATGTCATTTGTATGGAGTCGACGCACGTGCGAGGATATGTATGTGTGGGAGGGGGGGGGGGGGCGCGGGAGATGGAAGCTTGCTGTATGTTATGTAATGTATATATTGTGTGTGATACGTGGAAATGTGATACTATTTATTTGCATGTATGATACAGGTACAAATGTGATAATTGTAGGCTTATACTAGTGATTACTGTGTGTGATACATGAAATGTGATATGAATGCTGTTTTTATATGTTATACTCTTACTTTCTCCCAAGCGCAAGACAAATTCTTCTATGAAAATTGAAGCCAATAAAATTTGAGTTGAGTTGAGTTGAGTATTCGTATCGCTCGCAATGCATTCGCAAACATTCGTTATGCCTGTCTTACACTGTGCCGAATATCTTTGCCAATATGGAATCGCCGCATTCACAATGATCGGTAGACATAATTCGCAAGCACTCGCAACCCGGCCGTAAGACATTCGCAAGGATTCGTAAGCCTTTGAATGGTCAATATTTTTCCTGTCCATTAGTCTCTTTTTGGGGGCCAAATACAACATGTTCATATACACATTTCTTGCGAATGTCTTACGAATGGTTGCGATTGCTTGCGAATTATGTCTTCCGATCATTGTGAATGCATACGATTCCATATTGTACCGACGATCATTGCGAATGCCTTGCGAGCGCTACGAATACCTTTACGATGATTACGAATGCTTGCGAATACTAAAGAATATGTCTTCCTTGCGAATATTAGGAGCATGTTGCTAATATTCGCAACGAGAGACGAGTGGTGGCGAATGGTTAAGAACATTTACGAATGTCTTGCGACCATGTCCCGATCATTACGAGTTATTGGCGAATTATATTCGCAAGGGAAATTCGGCACAGTGTAAGAGCAGTATTACGAACAATGCGAATTGCATAATCGCTTTATTCGTAAAATGTTTGCAAGCGCTCGCAAGGCCAATCGCAACGTTCGTAATACATCCGCAAGACATTCGTATATGGATTTGTATGCATTCGCAATGATCGCTAAGGCTTCGAATTTTAAATATTTGTTCCTGTCCATTCGTCTCTTTTTTTGGCCGAATACAACATGTTCATATTCGCAAGGATATTCGGCACAGTGTAAGACAGGCATGACGAGTGTATTGGAGACTTTTGAAAATGTCTTCACCAATGCACGATGATAAATAAAAGTTATCAGTCAGATTTGCAAAATCAATTTACAAATAACACTACCATGGCTAACAGAATTAAAGCAACAGCATAGAGCAAAACAACAATTATCAATTATTGTGTTTTTGGACTTATTGTCAGCTGTTCATCGTGTTTTGTATGAAAGAGTTCGCGTGCCACCGCCGGTTTACCCTGATGGGTCTTCAAGGTGCAAGTGCAACGGTTTTTTTTTTTTTTTTTTTTTGGGGGGGGGGGGGGGGGGGATGGAGGGGGTCGAATTTTGTTCCGCATGATGAGCATCGTGCCTTTAACGTTCTCTAATTCTGTTAATCCAACTTACTGACCTCTTCTCAGTACATATGCAAAGTACAGGTCTAAACAGTGCTGCCAAGCATATGGTCACACTATAGAAATGAGTGGTCTTAAAGTGTTAGACTCGTCTTCATCGTCGTCTTTAATCGACACAACTTTACCAGAACAATCTCAGTGTATACCTTTTATACATAATAGGGCTCCCCATAGCGCGCGTCCCTGCGTCCTATACGCACTGGAAGCCAAAAACACGTACTAGAAATTTATGAAGGGGGTCCCGGTACGCACTAAACTTGAAAAGAGCGGGTCCTGGGACGCATTAAACTTGAAAAGAGCGGGTCCTGGGACGCACTAAACTTGAAAAGAGCGGGTCCTGGGACGCACTAAACTTGAAAAGAGCGGGTCCCGGTACGCACTAAACTTGAAAAGAGCGGGTCCTGGGACGCACTAAACTAGAAACAAGTCGCGTAAGGCGAAAATACAATATTTAGTCAAGTAGCTGTCGAACTCACAGAATGAAACTGAACGCAATGCCATTTTTCAGCAAGACCGTATACTCGTAGCATCGTCAGTCCACCGCTCATGGCAAAGGCAGTGAAATTGACAAGAAGAGCGGGGTAGTAGTTGCGCTAAGAAGGATAGCACGCTTTTCTGTACCTCTCTTTGTTTTAACTTTCTGAGCGTGTTTTTAATCCAAACATATCATATCTATATGTTTTTGGAATCAGGAACCGACAAGGAATAAGATGAAAGTGTTTTTAAATTGATTTGGACAATTTAATTTTGATAATAATTTTTATATATTTAATTTTCAGAGCTTGTTTTTAATCCGAATATAACATATTTATATGTTTTTGGAATCAGCAAATGACGGAGAATAAGATAAACGTAAATTTGGATCGTTTTTAAAAAAATTTTTTTTTTTTTACAATTTTCAGATTTTTAATGACCAAAGTCATTAATTAATTTTTAAGCCACCAAGCTGAAATGCAATACCGAAGTCCGGGCTTCGTCGAAGATTACTTGACCAAAATTTCAACCAATTTGGTTGAAAAATGAGGGCGTGACAGTGCCGCCTCAACTTTCACGAAAAGCCGGATATGACGTCATCAAAGACATTTATCAAAAAAATGAAAAAAACGTTCGGGGATTTCATACCCAGGAACTTTCATGTCAAATTTCATAAAGATCGGTCCAGTAGTTTAGTCTGAATCGCTCTACACACACACACACACACACACACACACACAGACACACAGACACACACACACACGCACATACACCACGAACCCTCGTTTCGATTCCCCCTCGATGTTAAAATATTTAGTCAAAACTTGACTAAATATATTCGATTCCCCCTCGATGTAAAAATATTTAGTCAAAACTTGACTAAATATAAAAAGCGGGTCCTGGGACGCACTAAACTTGAAAAGAGCGGGTCCCGGTACGCACTAAACTTGAAAAGAGCGGGTCCTGGGACGCACTAAATTTCCTTTATCGTTCTTACCATGGATACGTTTTCAGACTATAATTGTCAGTACACTATGCGTGACCACAATGTTTTTTTTAAGTACACCGGGACTTTTCGGCTTTGGGACCCTAATTGGGACCCTCTAACATCCTGCAGTGGGGGTCCGTGTACTCTCTAGGAGGGGCATCCGTGGGGAGCCCTGCATGACAAAACATGCTCAATTTTTCGGACGGACCAGATAATCCATGTGTGTGTGTGTGTGTGTGTGTGTGTGTGTGTGTGTGTGTGTGTGTGTGTTTTCAGCGTGAGTTCGATCCCAGGTTCGGCGGAAATTTATTTCAGAGTCAACTTTGTGTGCAGACTCTCTTCGGTGTCCGAAGCCTCCCCCCGTGTACACTACATTGGGTGTGCACGTTAAAGATCCCACGATTGACAAAAGGGTCTTTCCTGGCAACATTGCTTAGGCACAGTTAATAATTGTCTACCTATACCCGTGTGACTTGGAATAATAGGCCGTGAAAGGTAAATATGCGCCGAAATGGCTGCAATCTACTGGCCGTATAAAATTTCATCTCACACGGCATCACTGCAGAGCGCCTAGAACTGTACCCACGGAATATGCGCGATATAAGCGTCATTGATTGATTGATTGATTGAAATATGTAGCCTTAGCTAGCATGCTTCAGAAAAAAACCACTTCTATACGCACCTCGTACCTGCAGTGCGGTTACCCCAAGGTTAGAATGAAAGGGTACACAGAACTTTACCGGGGGTCTATCCTATTAAACACCGGGGCGCTGGGCAGCCAACAGACCAGCACCAACAAGGCAGCTGCTGGACGATTATTGCTTAAACTCCCTTCTCTTAATTGCTTCATTAGGCTTTCGCCGTAGGGGACGGGTCTCAAGCAGTTTTGATTAGTCGGCTTTAATTAATCAGCGTCTGTGTTTGTGTTCAAAGCCAGTGTACATGTACTGGAAAACGCGATAGAAAACTTACTGTACATTAATTTTATAAAAATGCGTTTATAAGCGATTTTGCTTGTTGTGCTTTGTGTGTGTGTGCTTTGTGTGTGTGTGTGTGCTTTGTGTGTGTGTGTGTGTGCTTTGTGTGTGTGTGTGTGCTTTGTGTGTGTGTGTGTGCGCTTTGTGTGTGTGTGTGCTTTGTGTGTGTGTGTGTGCTTTGTGTGTGTGTGTGTGCTTTGTGTGTGCGTGTGTGTGTGCTTTGTGTGTGTGTGTGTGTGCTTTGTGTGTGTGTGCTTTGTGTGTGTGTGTGCTTTGTGTGTGTGTGTGTGCTTTGTGTGTGTGTGTGCTTTGTGTGTGTGTGTGTGCTTTGTGTGTGTGTGTGCTTTGTGTGTGCTTTGTGTGTGTGTGTGTGCTTTGTGTGTGTGTGTGCTTTGTGTGTGTGTGTGCTTTGTGTGTGTGCTTTGTGTGTGTGTGTGTGCTTTGTGTGTGTGTGTGTGTGTGCTTTGTGTGTGTGTGTGTGCTTTGTGTGTGTGTGTGTGTGTGCTTTGTGTGTGTGTGCTTTGTGTGTGTGTGTGTGTGATTTGTGTGTGTGTGTGTGTGCTTTGTGTGTGTGTGTGTGTGTGCTTTGTGTGTGTGTGTGTGCTTTGTGTGTGTGCTTTGTGTGTGTGTGTGTGCTTTGTGTGTGTGTGTGTGTGTGTGTGTGTGTGTGTGCTTTGTGTGTGTGCGTGCGTGTGTCAATATTTTTCTTCTGCTGTAATATGTCATTTATTATGGGAATTTTGTATTGGAAAAAAGCGATTTTACTTGTTGTGCTTTTTGTGTGTGTGCTTTGTGTGTGTGCTTTGTGTGTGTGTGTGTGTGTGTGTGTGTGTGTGTGTGTGTGTGTGTGTGTGTGTGTGTGTGTGTGTGTGTGTGTGTGTGTTTTATGCAACGTTTTACTTGAAATACAATGAATAAAGCATTTGTTTAAAGCAAATGTACGTTATTACATTTTTGAAGTTATTAGAACATGCAACTGCTGAGGGTAATGCATGTACCTCCATTAAACCGTTTCTACTCATGTCACAAGTAAATAACGCAACACTATTTGTGTGTGGGGTGAATCGAGGGAACATTCCATGCGCTCTGTTTATCTTTCTTGTGATGAGTTTTTATACAAGTGCTCATGGACAAGTGTTTGTTTCAAGGGCAATATTAGTATCTGTTTTACCATGTCCGAATCTGACACGATTTTGAATTTAAGATTGGATTTCAACAGAAAATAAATTGCTCAGTCAAGGGAAAACCAGTGCAAACAAACTGAAACGCCTTGACTGTGGCGCTGCCACGAAGGCAGTGTGTGACCAAGACAGGGATGACCCTGAACGTGACACTCATAGAGAAGAGAACACTCCTGCCAGTGTGTGGGGCTGACTCAGCCCCGTGCACCACGACTGACCTGACGGATTCTGACCCTGCGATGCCCCACGGACTTTACGACTGACGGACAACGAATTTACTTGCAATGCTAGCTCGTGTTTGCCATGGCGGCCTTATCTATTTCTTCTGTAAACATTCATGGTTTACGAAACAAAACAAAGCGAAAAACTTTTTTTTATAATTTAAGAAAACAACAAATTGATATCGTCTGTTTACAAGAGACGTATGTTACAGAGGCAGATGTTGATCAATAGGAAAGAGAATGGGGAGGGAAATTATTTTATTCATCTGCAACGAACCACAGCCTGGGCCAAATGATTCTGGTCCGAAAGAATTTTCCGTATGATGTTACGTGTGTTGAGAAATCTAAAAGAGTACAGGAACTTAAGGTTCACTTGGATGATGAAATTCTGTATATTATCAATGTTTACAGTCCGACAACTGTTTATGAAAGAAGAACATTTTATAAGTTTCTCATGAATTATATGAATGGAAAAAACGATGTTAGAAAAATAGTTTGCGGAGATTTTAATTGTGTGCTGGACAATAATTTGGACATTATAAGTGGAGGAAAACATTGTGAAATAGACGTAAACAATTTTAAGAGTTTATTGAATGAACAAGGTTTGAATGATGTATGGCGTTTGTTTCATGCAGAAGATAAAGAGTTTACGTGGTCTCGCAAGACACCTTTTATTGCGAGGAGACTCGATTATATTTTAGCATGTGATGCCGTATTGAACCGTTCTAATAATTGTAAAATACAATCAGTTGCACAAACCGACCACAGAATGGTAGTTATGTATTATAATTTAACACATATAGTAAGAGGTCCTTCGTATTGGAAATTTAATGACAGCCTTTTGCGTGATTCTGAGTTTGTTGACCAAATGAATGTGTTTTTGGAACAATATATAAATGATCATTCCGAGGACAACCCCCACGACAAATGGGATTTCTGTAAAATTCAGATAAGGGAATTCTGCATACGATTTAGTAAAAATAAACATAAGCAAAACATTGATAATAAATCTATGTTGCAAAATCAACTTAACGAAACAGACAAGAAATTGTCAGTTGATACAAAAAATCAGGATCTGTTAACACAAAGAGAAAATTTAAAGCGCAAACTTGAAATATTCAATATTCAAGAAGCAAAGAGTGCACAAGTAAGATCTCGAGAAAGATTTATTGAACAGGGTGAGAAAAACACTCGCTACTTCTTGAATCTCGAAAAGGTAAGAGCAAACGTTAAGATAATGGACAAATTAATGGATGATTCCGGGAATATGATTACATCACAAGAAGAAATAATGAAAGAACAAAAAAAATTTTACCACGATGTATTTGGAAAAAATATTGATTTTGACGAAAATAAAGCTGAACGTGAAGTTGATGGATTAAATATTCCACAGTTAACACAAGAACAGAAAGTTGACATGGACCGTGAATTTACTATTGAAGAAATTGGCAGAGCATTACAGTTATTAAGGAACGGATCATCACCAGGTTTGGACGGGCTTACAGCTAGTTTCGTGAAGTTTTTTTGGCCGAGCCTAAAGACGATGGTTTTCAATTCTCTACAAACATCCTTTCAAGTCGGTGAGATGTCGACCACACAAAAAAGAGCAGTTATTTCCTTACTCCACAAAGGAAAAGATTTACCACGGGACAGCCTAATCAATTGGAGACCAATTTCGCTAACAAATACTGACTACAAAATAATTGCAAAGTGTTTAGCAATTCGCCTCGCATCTGTCATTACTGATATTATCTCAGAAGATCAAGTCGGTTTTATTAAAGGGAGAAAATCAAGCGATGTTATTCGATTGATTGATGACGTAACAGATCTTATGAATCAGAAAAACGAACCAGGCATTTTACTTGCCCTTGACTTTTCACGTGCTTTTGACTCAATTTCTAAAGATTATATGTATTGGGCATTTAGAAAATTTGGTTTCGGTGATAACTTTTTGAATTCCGTAAAATTTTTAACGAATAATACCACAAGTTGCATCAATTACATGGGATGGATCTCTGAGGAATTCGATGTATTAACCGGAATTCGTCAGGGATGTAATTTTTCACCGATGGCCTTTGTCCTTGGCCTTGAACTTTTAGCCATTAAGATACGCAGTGACCCGAATATAAAAGGATTAAAATTCCCGTCATTTCATTTAAAAACCAATTTGGAATATATTTTAAAATTGGCAATGTATGCAGACGACGTAACAATGTTCCTTAAAGATAAACACGATCTCCAACAAGTACTGTTAATAGTAAAACAGTTTTCATGTATTTCAAATTTACATCTGAATGAAAATAAAACAGAGGCAATGTGGCTAGGATCCATGAAGAACAGTCTTGAGCAATACTGTAATATAAGATGGAAAAAAACAGTTAAAAATTTTGGGTATAATATTTAGAAACGATATCGCTGCTTCTGACATTGAAGAGAATTGGTCAGTACGGTTTGATAGAATTGAAAGAATTGTTGGAATGTGGTCAAAACGAAATTTAAGCATTAGTGGTAAATTGTGTATAATTAAAACTTTTTTGATATCCCAGTTTGTATATGTTTTGCAGGCACTCTCTGCACCGACAAAAGTGCTTGATAGATTAAATACTATCCTTTTTAAATTTTTGTGGAAACGGAAGTACTCAAATAGTAAAGCTTTTGAAAAGGTGAAACGAACAGTTGTATGTAGTAACATAGAAATAGGCGGTATTAACATGATAAATATGCATGATATGCAGACATCCTTTTTGTTATGTTGGGCAGCCAGGTTACAACAAACCGATTTTGCAAATTGGCAATTGATCCCAAGACATTATTATGAGGTTCTCGGAAGCCAGCTGTGCTGCTTTAAATCAACTGCCAAACCAAAACAGTTTATTGGTCTGACCAGAGTTAAATCAAAATTTTGGCAACAAGTTTTAAAAATATGGATTGAGAACAGATATTTATTTCCTGTTCAAAAAGAAAGTATTCTTGATCAATGTTTGTGGAATAATGCAGATATTATTTTTAGAAAGAATGTGTTGTGTTTTGATAAATGGATTGAAGCCGGTGTGAATTGTGTACGTGATGTATGGATAGACGAAAATATTGTGTCATTTCAACATATTTGTGCCATTGTCGGATATAGCGCCACAAGGCTGTTTGAGTACAACGCTTTGCACACGGCCCTCTGCGCGCGAGCACTGCGGGACAACACAGACGCGGGTGACGAGCATCCTGCGACCTGTTTTCAGGGCATGCTAAATAACCCTTCCCCGAAGAAATTTCGTGCGATATTAACGCAATCCAAAGCCAGTGAACCCTGCGCTGTAAAATTTTGGTCCCACAAATATAACATTTGCATTGACGAAAAGTATTGGGTCCTGGCAAGTGCATGTACAAGCGAAGAAAGATTAAAGTTACTCCAATGGAAAATTTTACATAATATTTATCCCACAAATATTTTATTGCATAAAATGAAGTTAAAAGAAAATAGTTTATGTAGTCTTTGTAATGAAATTGATTATATTGAACACTTCTTTTGGAAATGTAGTAAAATGAAATTGTTTTGGGAAAATGTTAGAAGATGTATATTTGTTAATACGGGAGAAAATATTATATTAACAGAAAAAGATGTATTGTTTGGATACTCTCCAGAAGTGCAAACCCCCATAAACAAAATTATTAATCATATTTTGCTCATTTCAAAAATGTGTATCAGTAAGTATAGATATGGTAGACCTATTGATTTGAATGTGATGTTAGGATATGAATTAGCATTGAGATATTTCAGTATTGTGTAAATGTTGAAGGATGAATGAGGATACGTTGTAGACGGATGCTTGAATATTTTTTGATTAAAAGCCCCACAATGATGTGCTTGGCAAATTTAAAAAAAAACAAAAAAAAAAAAAAAAGGGAAAACCAGTGCCTAGCCTGTCTAAAAATACCTCCCGCTGGAGGGATTTTGCAAACACCTCCCGCTGGAGGGATTTTGCAAACACCTCCCGCTGGAGGGATTTTGCAAACACCTCCCGCTGGAGGGATTTTGCAAACACCTCCCGCTGGAGGGATTTTGCAAACACCTCCCGCTGGAGGGATTTTGCAGCCACCTCCCGCTGGAGGGATTTTGCAAACACCTCCCGCTGGAGGGATTTTGCAAACACCTCCCGCTGGAGGGATTTTGCAAACACCTTACCCGCTGGAGGGATTTTGCAAACACCTTACCCGCTGGAGGGATTTTGCAAACACCTTACCCGCTGGAGGGATTTTGCAAACACCTTACCCGCTGGAGGGATTTTGCAAACACCTTACCCGCTGGAGGGATTTTGCAGCCAGCGCAGTGAAGATGGAGAGGGAGACATTTTCTCTGCGCGTATGTAAATGGCAAGTCAGAAACCGATAATTTATCAATGCTATATGCGCAGAGGGGAAATGTCATGCAATAATTTATATGCTACTTTCAAAGGCTCGTAGGCTCAAACTATGATTTGATTTTGTTTTTTGTTTTCCGGCTTTGTATTTGTTTGTTTGTGGTCCCAAAGAAGCCTCCATAATTATGTGAACATTTGACCTTTTTTTTAATTTGTATTAGTGCTGTCCTTGTATTGGTGAATTCACTGAGATTTCTTTTGTTTTTCAATCTTTGTATTAGAGCGATCAGACACAATCTATCAAGGATGGTAGTTGCTCCTTTAAACGCTGGGTTAGGGCGGGGATGTAGCTCAGTCGGTAGCGCGCTGGATTTGTATCCCGTTGGCCGCTGTCAGCGTGAGTTCGTCCCCACGTTCGGCGAGAGATTTATTTCTCAGAGTCAACTTTGTGTGCAGACTCTCCTCGGTGTCCGAACACCCCCGTGTGTACACGCAAGCACAAGACCTCACCAAGTGCGCACGAAAAAGATCCTGTAATCCATGTCAGAGTTCGGTGGGTTATAGAAACACGAAAATACCCAGCATGCTTCCTCCGAAAGCGGCGTATGGCTGCCTAAGTTCAGAATGGGGTTCCAGTCTCACAATAAGTAAAGAAACAAAATGCAAAATAATAGGACGCAGGAGCGACTACAAAACAAAACAAAGAAAAGGAACGCGACAACCGAAATTCGAATCAACGAAACCGACGCGATTTTCAATCGATCGATCAACGAAACCGACGCGATTTTCAATCGATCGATTTTCAATCGATCAACGAAGATGATACCAATAAACGTTCACAATCAAACACGATGTGTGTCATTTTACTCGAATGAGTATACAAAGTCTTTCAGCCTCTGTGGTTTGACTTCGCGACCGTAACGAGAAGTGCGGACAGGAATCTGGCTTGGTGGAGTCGGTGAAGTCTTCATAGGACTGGGTCGAGCACTCGCAGGTGTAGCAGGTTGGGCTGCAGTCTTCCGTGGTTGAAATGGGGTCTGGGCCGCAGGCCGAGTCGGGGTCTGCTCCACATCAAAGCGCTGGACTTCTGGACGTTGGACTTCAGGTGCAGCTGCTGTTGCCATAGGAACAGGGACAGGCATGGCTGGCATGGCAGGTGGCTCCACCTTCTTCAGGTGAATCCGGTTTCGACGATAGACTCCATCACCAGACTCGACTTCATAGGATCTTTCGTCCAGACGTTTGCTTACGGTGCCGCTTGCCCATTTCTTTGCGCCGAGGGTGAACGGCTTTAGTCTCACAGAGTCGCCTTCTTCAAGTGGAGGCAAGTCTTTCGCACCGACATTGTAGTATTTTGCAGCTGTGGTCTGCTGCTTCTTTAGTTTTAGCACGTGGTTGTTAAGGCTGTCAGCTGTCCTCGGCTTTAGGAGATTTCTGGAAGTGGGAACGAGAGTTCTGGTTCTTCTGTTGAGGAAAGACTGACTTGGACTAGTACCAGTTTCGTTGGGTGTATTGCGGTGATTTAGCAGAGCCAAAAACTGGTCGTCCTTGTTCTTTGTGAGTAGGGTTTTTGCGGTCTTCACCGCGGATTCCGCCTTCCCATTTGCTTTTGGGTAGTAGGGACTACTTGTGTTGTGGTCAAAGTCCCAGTCGCGTGCGAACTTCGCAAATGACTCGGAGGAGAACTGGGGGCCGTTGTCACTGATTACAGTACTTGGAATCCCGTATCTGGCGAAGTGAGCTTTCAATTTCTTGATGACGGTTGAGGCTTTCGTGTTGTCCATTCTGTCAACCTCAAAGAAGTTGCTGAAGTAGTCCACAGTTACAAGATAGTCTTTTTGATCCAGCTCGAACAAATCAACGCCGATCTTCTCCCACTGCCTTGAGGGAACTTCATGACTCATAAGGGTTTCTTTTTGCTGTGATGACTGATATGTTTGACAAGTTTCACAGGACGAGATGTACTGTTTGATGTCTCCACTCATTCCAGGCCAGAATAAGCTTTCACGAGCTCTCTTCAAGCAGCCTTCAATTCCGGTATGTGTCGAGTGTACGGCCATCTTCATTTCAGAGCGGAGTGATGAAGGTACAACTACTCTCTCTCCCTTGAAGAGCAGACCATCCTGTACAGACATTTCGTCTAGAGCTGAAACTGAAGTATGGTGCGAGTTCAAACTTCACTCTGCTGCGGAACCAGATCTGGCCAGAAGGAGCTACACTGGAGACCAAGCTCTGGGGAACGTCAGAAGACCTGAAAGCGACGTTCCAGTTCACGACAGCAGCGGAACTACGACCCTAGACACAACCGTCGAACGCAGAAGAAGAAGGTGCGAGTTCAGCTGGCAGTTGCAGTTTGTCTTCAGGCCAGCCACGGGTAATGACAGTTTTCAGTGTCTGAAGTGTGTCATCTTTCTCAGTCTCCTCTTTCAGCTTGCCGAGCCTCTCTTCACGGATGAGTAGGAAGCTCACCATGTTCACGAGTTCAAAATCCCCTTGAGTGTTTTCTGAAGACGTGATGTAGGCCCTTGAGAGAGTGTCCGCGAGGTACATTTCCTTGCCCTTCTTATATCTCACAGTGATGTCATAGTCTTGGATCCTCAGCATCATGCCCTGCAGACGACGTGGGGCTGCCGAGAGTGTCTTTCTCAGAATGGCTTCCAGGGGCTTGTGGTCACTCTCCACAGTGGTGTGACGGCCGAAGGTGTACTGGTGAAATTTGTCCAAAGAGAACACGATGGCCAACATTTCTTTCTCAATTTGTGCATATCTTGTCTCCGTGTCAGTCAGCGAACGGCTAGCGTACGCAATGGGCTTTCCCTTTTGCGTCAAAACGGCTCCAAGACCACTCTGACTTGAGTCACACTGTATCGTCAGTTCTTCAGCAGGGTTGTAGAAGGCAAGTACAGGTGCTTCAGTCGCCATTTTCTGCACAGAGCGGAAGGCTGTGTCGTGCTTCGATGTCCACGTCCACTCTACGTTCTCGCGTGTCAGTTGACGAATCGGTTCAAGTGTTTCTGATAGTTTGGGCAGGAATTTGGACAGATATTGGACGAATCCGCAGAATCTCCTCACATCCTCCACGTTCTCTGGCTTCTTCATCTCCAGAACGGCAGTGACTTTGTTGGGGTCAATCTTCAAGCCTTCGTTCGTGACTCTATGTCCGAGGAAAGTGATCTCAGTTTTTCTGATCTCAGCCTTTTCCTTGTTGAGTTTCATCCCCACAGATCGACATCTTTCCAGTAGGCGAGAGAGGTTGTTGTCGTGATCAACAGCTGCTTCTTCTTCAGAGTCACCTGACCCATAAACGATGATGTCGTCGGACACGCCTATCACGCCGTCCAGGCCCTTGAGTGCATCGTTGAGATGTTTCTGGAAAATTTCAGAACTTACAGACGTTCCAAATGGGAGTCTCTTCCACCTGTACCTGCCGAAGGGTGTCTGAAAAGTAGTGAGTAGACTGGACTCCTCATCGAGATGGACGTGCCAGTATGCACTTGACAGATCAAGCTTTGAGAAGAGTTTGGCTTTTGCTAGCTCTGGTAGAATGTCCTCCATGACGGGTAGAGGATATCGTTCTCGTTTCAATGCTTTATTTAGGGGACGGGGGTCAATGCATACGCGGAGTTCTCCGGATCTCTTTGTTGCAATCAGCATTCTGCTTGTCCAGTCTGTTGGTTCTTCCACAGGTGTAATGACGTCTCGCTCTGTCAGTCGCTTCAATTCTTCTTTGACTTTGGCCTTCATGGCCAGGGGTACACGTCCACGTAAAAGCCGTGGGAGTTTCAGCCCATGAACGAACAAACAAACTGAAATTTCTTTTGTCTTTCAATCTTTTTATTAGAACGATCAGACACAATCTATCAAGGATGGTAGTTGCTCCTTTAAACGCTGGGTTGTGCTCATTTCAGCATTGAGTAACACAACAGCAGCTGTGTGTATGATGCGCAGAGGGGAAATGTCATGCGCTCTGTTTATCTTGGTAGTGATGAGTTTATACAGGTACGGTTTGTCCTATTGACTGGAGCCGGTGCTAGAAATGCCATATTGTCTGTTTATCTTCCGCTGATGAGAGATATACAGGTGGGGCATATGTATATTTGCCAGAGTGTTCCAGACTAGAATGTTGTATTCTGTCTCTGTGCTGATAGTGTGGGTGCTAGCTGCTTCCCCCCGAAAATAGAGTATGACTGCCTAAATGGTACTTCTCGTGAAAATCCACTAGTATAAAACAGGAGTGAACATGGGAGTTGCAGCCTATGAACGCGAAAGAAGATACAACTTGTTGAAACAACGCGGATTTTTGTGGTTTTTTTTGTTTGTTTTTGTTTTTGTGTTTTTGTTTGTGTGTGTGTGTGTGTGTGTGTGTGTGTGTGTGTGTGTGTGTGTGTGTGTGTGTGTGTGTGTGTGTGTGTGTGTGTGTGTGTGTGTTTTTGTGTGTGTGTGTTTTTTTTGCTTTGTTTTTTGCTATGTTTGAACGTTTCTAGCGATTACAAGGCAGACAAACTGCAGTTGGAAATCAATTTTAAGCAAAGTTTCTTTCGATGTACTCACGGTTCTTGCAATAAAAAGGCAGGTACAATGTTGAGAATTCATTTAAAAAAAACATTTCTGTCATTGAACGTGTCCGGTGATTTAAACTCAGAGAAAATGTCGAGAAAACTAATTAAGTTTCTAGCAAATCAAATACAGGGACAATACTTGACTTAAACGATGGTTCAACGATTGTCAAAATAAATTAATGAAATGCTCCTCTCGCTATAAGTTTGTGGGCGATTATAAAACATGTGAATTCAGTGACTGAAATTACTTCCGAAACTTCTTCTTCTTCTTCTGCGTTTGTGGGCTGAAACTCCCACGTACACTCGTGTTTTTTGCACGAGTGGAATTTTACGTGTATGACCGTTTTTTACCCCGCCATTTAGGCAGCCATACGCCGTTTTCGAAGGAAGCATGCTGGGTATTTTCGTGTTTCTATAACCCACCGAACTCTGACATGGATTACAGGATCTTTTTCGTGCGCGCTTGGTCTTGTGCTTGCGTGTACACACGGGGGTGTTCGGACACCGAGGAGAATCTGCAC
>NC_090257.1:7016309-7018809 GCF_037325665.1 Littorina saxatilis | reverse complement strand
TCTCCCTATTTCTTCTCTTGACCGTTTCTTCTCATCCACTGCCTCTCCCTATTTCTTCTCTTGACCGTTTCTTCTCATCCACTGCCTCTCCCTATTTCTTCTCTTGACCGTTTCTTCTCATCCACTGCCTCTCCCTATTTCTTCTCTTGACCGTTTCTTCTCATCCACTGCCTCTCCCTATTTCTTCTCTTGACCGTTTCTTCTCATCCACTGCCTCTCCCTATTTCTTCTCTTGACCGTTTCTTCTCATCCACTGCCTCTCCCTATTTCTTCTCTTGACCGTTTCTTCTCATCCACTGCCTCTCCCTATTTCTTCTCTTGACCGTTTCTTCTCATCCACTGCCTCTCCCTATTTCTTCTCTTGACCGTTTCTTCTCATCCACTGCCTCTCCCTATTTCTTCTCTTGACCGTTTCTTCTCATCCACTGCCTCTCCCTATTTCTTCTCTTGACCGTTTCTTCTCATCCACTGCCTCTCCCTATTTCTTCTCTTGACCGTTTCTTCTCATCCACTGCCTCTCCCTATTTCTTCTCTTGACCGTTTCTTCTCATCCACTGCCTCTCCCTATTTCTTCTCTTGACCGTTTCTTCTCATCCACTGCCTCTCCCTATTTCTTCTCTTGACCGTTTCTTCTCATCCACTGCCTCTCCCTATTTCTTCTCTTGACCGTTTCTTCTCATCCACTGCCTCTCCCTATTTCTTCTCTTGACCGTTTCTTCTCATCCACTGCCTCTCCCTATTTCTTCTCTTGACTGTTTCTTCTCATCCACTGCCTCTCCCTATTTCTTCTCTTGACCGTTTCTTCTCATCCACTGCCTCTCCCTATTTCTTCTCTTGACCGTTTCTTCTCATCCACTGCCTCTCCCTATTTCTTCTCTTGACCGTTTCTTCTCATCCACTGCCTCTCCCTATTTCTTCTCTTGACCGTTTCTTCTCATCCACTGCCTCTCCCTATTTCTTCTCTTGACCGTTTCTTCTCATCCACTGCCTCTCCCTATTTCTTCTCTTGACTGTTTCTTCTCATCCACTGCCTCTCCCTATTTCTTCTCTTGACCGTTTCTTCTCATCCACTGCCTCTCCCTATTTCTTCTCTTGACCGTTTCTTCTCATCCACTGCCTCTCCCTATTTCTTCTCTTGACTGTTTCTTCTCATCCACTGCCTCTCCCTATTTCTTCTCTTGACCGTTTCTTCTCATCCACTGCCTCTCCCTATTTCTTCTCTTGACCGTTTCTTCTCATCCACTGCCTCTCCCTATTTCTTCTCTTGACCGTTTCTTCTCATCCACTGCCTCTCCCTATTTCTTCTCTTGACCGTTTCTTCTCATCCACTGCCTCTCCCTATTTCTTCTCTTGACCGTTTCTTCTCATCCACTGCCTCTCCCTATTTCTTCTCTTGACTGTTTCTTCTCATCCACTGCCTCTCCCTATTTCTTCTCTTGACCGTTTCTTCTCATCCACTGCCTCTCCCTATTTCTTCTCTTGACTGTTTCTTCTCATCCACTGCCTCTCCCTATTTCTTCTCTTGACCGTTTCTTCTCATCCACTGCCTCTCCCTATTTCTTCTCTTGACTGTTTCTTCTCATCCACTGCCTCTCCCTATTTCTTCTCTTGACCGTTTCTTCTCATCCACTGCCTCTCCCTATTTCTTCTCTTGACTGTTTCTTCTCATCCACTGCCTCTCCCTATTTCTTCTCTTGACCGTTTCTTCTCATCCACTGCCTCTCCCTATTTCTTCTCTTGACCGTTTCTTCTCATCCACTGCCTCTCCCTATTTCTTCTCTTGACCGTTTCTTCTCATCCACTGCCTCTCCCTATTTCTTCTCTTGACCGTTTCTTCTCATCCACTGCCTCTCCCTATTTCTTCTCTTGACTGTTTCTTCTCATCCACTGCCTCTCCCTATTTCTTCTCTTGACCGTTTCTTCTCATCCACTGCCTCTCCCTATTTCTTCTCTTGACTGTTTCTTCTCATCCACTGCCTCTCCCTATTTCTTCTCTTGACCGTTTCTTCTCATCCACTGCCTCTCCCTATTTCTTCTCTTGACTGTTTCTTCTCATCCACTGCCTCTCCCTATTTCTTCTCTTGACTGTTTCTTCTCATCCACTGCCTCTCCCTATTTCTTCTCTTGACTGTTTCTTCTCATCCACTGCCTCTCCCTATTTCTTCTCTTGACCGTTTCTTCTCATCCACTGCCTCTCCCTATTTCTTCTCTTGACTGTTTCTTCTCATCCACTGCCTCTCCCTATTTCTTCTCTTGACCGTTTCTTCTCATCCACTGCCTCTCCCTATTTCTTCTCTTGACTGTTTCTTCTCATCCACTGCCTCTCCCTATTTCTTCTCTTGACCGTTTCTTCTCATCCACTGCCTCTCCCTATTTCTTCTCTTGACTGTTTCTTCTCATCCACTGCCTCTCCCTATTTCTTCTCTTGACTGTTTCTTCTCATCCACTGCCTCTCCCTATTTCTTCTCTTGACTGTTTCTTCTCATCCACTGCCTCTCCC
>NC_090257.1:7006309-7008809 GCF_037325665.1 Littorina saxatilis | reverse complement strand
TCTTGCGACCATGTCCCGATCATTACGAATTATTGGTGAATTCTATTCGCAAGGGAAATTCGGCACAGTGTAAGAGCAGTATTACGAACAATGCGAATTGCATAATCGCTTTATTCGTAAAATGTTTGCAAGCACTCGCAACACTCGCAAGGCCACTCGCAACGTTCGTAATAGATCCGTATATGGATTCGTATACAATCGCAATGATCGGTAGACATTCGCAAGCAGTCACAACCATTCGTATGACATTCGCAAGGATTCGTAAGCCTTCGATTTTTATTCTGTTTTTTTCCTGTCCATTCGTCTCTTTTTTGGCCGAATACAACATTTTCATATTCGTAAGGATATTCGGCACAGTGTAAGACAGGCTTTACAAAGAAATCAACGACTGAATCTCTCTTATATTTTAACTCTCCGGTTTCAGTAGTAACTGAACAATTGTTTTAAAGTATATCCAATTTGCATAATAAAAAAAAAGCAACGGCACGGCCTTTTGGGGTGCAAAATTAAAGAAAAACTGAAAAAAATGTTAAGTATCGAAGACCAGAAGAAGACAGATGACAAGATGTCAAGTGGGCATTAAGCAATTTTACAAGTAGATTCAAGAGAAAACGAAACGTGCAGAAATAAGAACTCTTGCAAGCCATCAACGAAATAAAATAAAAAATAAAAAAGAAGATTGCTTTATCTTAGCTTGGACCGTTAAAGAAGCAACATCACATTTCATATTCGTATAAGACATGAAATTGTTGCTAAACTACCTGAAAAGAATCAAGAAAACGATCGTTCCCTTCCCTCTTTAAAAGCCTAAAACCAGAAAGCGGATCTGACAGGGGGAAAAAGAGCTTTCAATTCATGAGGAATGAGGCATACTTCCTGTTACAAATGTTCGTGTGAAATGTGTTATATTTCTGTTGTTTGACATAAATGAGCTTCACAATGTGCGGGCACAAATGAGACGAGACTGAGCTTTATTCCAGAGAGTTCTGGACTGCAAGACTACTCGGGATTTTCTTGGTGTTATTTTCACCAGAGCCCTTAGTTTTCCAGGCCAAAATTATGTGTTTTTCCAGTGCATTGCCAAAACATTGTTTTGGCTCTACCTAATTTTTTTTTCTTCTTCTTTTTCACAGACAAGGATCATAAGGTTTTTTTTCTCTCCAGGAGACTGACACACACATTTGATAGCTCTTCCAAATGTATGTAATTGCTATCTTTTAAAATAACGGTTTAAGTGGATTTTAATGATGACGTTCAGAATAATCGTTTTAACAGAATTGATTTCATATGCCTTAGCAGCCGTGAGATTTGTATCAAAGCATGGTATTGACCTCTCTCTCTCTCTCTCTCTCTCTCTCTCTCTCTCTCTCTCTCTCTCTCTCCCTCTCTGTCTCTCTCCCTCTCTCTTTCTCTCCCTCTCTCTCTCTCTCTCTCTCTCTCTCTCTCTCTCTCTCTCTCTCTCTCTCTCTCTCCCTCTCTGCATGATGTTGAGAAAGTGCAAGCTGCACTATACCACTTAATTCACATCAATTAACTCGCAATTTACCACAATGCAATGCATTTTGTGTACATATGTATAATGTGTTTTCACTTTAGTTTTCTGTTAAAATGTAGATTTTAGTTTTTCTATTTTCTATTTATCTTGTATTTTTATTTCATTTTTGTAGTTAGTCCCTCTTTAGGGCGAGGGCTGGATGTAAAAAAGCAGATCACTGCTTAATCTACTACCCTCGTTAAATAAAGAATTGTCATTGTCATTGTCGTTGTCTCTCGGTCTCTCTCTCTCTCTTTGTCTCTCTTTGTCTCTCTTTGTCTCTCTCTCTCTCTAGTTTCTCTCTCTGTTGCTCTGTCTCTCTGTCTCTCTCTCTCTGGTTCTCTGTCTCTCTCTTTATCTCTCTCTCTCTCTCTTTCTCTCTCTCTCTCTAGTTTCTCTCTCTGTTGCTCTGTCTCTCTGTCTCTCTCTCTTTGGTTCTCTGTCTCTCTCTTTATCTCGCTCTCTCTCTCACTCTCTCTCTCTATTTCTCTCTCTTTATCTCTCTCTCTCTCTCTCTCTCTCTCTCTCTCTCTCTCTCTCTCTCTCTCTCCTTCTCTGGACTTTTCTCTACAATTTCTTCAAGAGACTTGCATCTTTTAAACGTGTTCATTTATTAAATAATCAAAATGTTATTCAAGCCAAAGCAACTCAGTATGCATGAATCAGATACAGACACAAATATGCCTGACCTTTTTTCTTTAGGTCTTAACGTCAGAAAAACGATGTATAAAGCGAACGCGCAGTCCTTTGAGAAAAGACGTGCTGAGGTGAGAGCACATCTGTTAACGTTTATGGCTCAGAATGACAAAAAAATATAAAAAATTCTACCATTCATCATTCTCCTTCGCGTTACGCTTACTATAGTTTCAGAAATTGAATGTTTCCAGAGAAAACGCTTTCACGTTTACGGTTAACTTGCAAGCAAACCGATGTGCCGAAGTGTATGACGGCTTACTAGTGCCAAAA
>NC_090257.1:6998809-7001309 GCF_037325665.1 Littorina saxatilis | reverse complement strand
GCGTCAAAGGAAAAATTAGACATTTTATATCTTTGACAAAGTTCATCGGATGTGATTGAAACTTTGTAGGATTATTCTTTACATCAAAGTATTTACATCTGTAGCCTTTTACGAACGTTATCAGAAAAACAAGGGAGATAACTAGCCTTTTCTGTTCGGCAACACACAACTTAACGTTGGGCTTTTCTCGGAAACTATAAAAGTGACCGGGCTCAAATTTTATGTGAACGTGACTCATTGTGTTGTGAATAGCAATTTCTTCCTGTCCATCTGATGCCTCATATAATATTCAGAACTGCGAAAGTGACTCGATCGAGCGTTTGCTCTTCTTGTTCTCCCTTTTTTTTTTAAAGGGGGTGGAGGAAGTCATATCTTTTTTTCTTTTCTTATTTCATTGACCGTCGCAATGCCACGTTTAAAGGTTGAGACCACTGGTTATTTAATATGCTTTCGCCGTAGCAATTTGTCAATTTGCTCTGGCAAAGATCAAAAATAGCTTGTGCACTTTCCCAAATAACCCAGTTTCGGCGGACGGCCTTATTGTACTAGCTATCAGGCAGGTATATATATGTATATACATACATTGTATATATCTGACGATTCCCTACAAGATTAGGCTATGTTTGTTTATCATCTGACTAAAACAGAAACATCGTCTCGAGCAGTCAAATTACAATTATTGTCCATGCATAGTTTGTATGTTATGGGTATTAAATAATCTTGTGCCTAGTGTCTAACGTCGAAAAGTTGTAAATCGAGAGGTCTTACGGCGCATGCGACCCGTGTTGTTAACCAGAGACGGTTTCTGTGGATTTACGTTCACGTCTTGATTTTAACCTCTTCTTGGTGTCCTCTGCGACTGGGATCACACGTGACAGTCGTTTAAAGTGCGCGTGCGCGACGAGAGCGGAAGTGGAGTGCTAGGTTCGGCCTTTTGTTCACGTTTTAATGTGGAACACCTTGTGTCGACACAACAGGGCGAGGGACGATGGGGAAAATAAATACATCTTGACTTCACTTGCAGACATCCGAAACGAGGTCTATTCGGTGCATTTCGGTTATGGGGTGTTCTTTCGCTCCCCCTCTCTCTCTTTTTCAGGCCTCTGGCTCTCTTTGCCGCTGTCTGTCTGTCTGTAACTCTCTCTCTCTCTCTCTCTCTCTCTCTCTCTCTCTCTCTCTCTCTCTCTCTCTCTCTCTCTCTCTCTCTCTCTCTGTACCTCTCTCCCTCTCTGTCTCTCTCTCCCCCCTCTCTCTATGTCTCTGTCTATCTCTCTCTCTCTCTGTCTCTCTCTCTCTCTCTCTCTCTCTCTCTCTCTCTGTCTCCGTCTCTCTCTCTCTCTCTCTCTCTCTCTCTCTCTCTCTCTCTCTCTCTCTCTCTAAAGTAAAATCCTGTCGAGTGTATCTTTTTCAATGTAGTTCGTCTTTTCTTCATTTATTTATTTCAATGTTCACTGGTACTGGTAGCGCATTTTATGAGAATAATCATGTAACGGACCGTTTCTCTCTAGGCTTTTATCACAGGAGCAGCATACATAAGGAAATGTTTTGTGTTTTTTTCTTTTCTTCTTTAACTGAAAAAACACGCAAAATGGCAAACACGTTGCTAAAATAACTGCTCGCAAGAATGGAAACACAAGTAATCTTGGTTTATTGGATGATTAATCATAGATAACACAAAGCATTCACGCGTGACCTCGGTCTATCGCCTACTGTTCGCAACATTAACGACTTTGTCCACGAGTTGTCATGCCTTTTCACAAGATCTGGTGTGATAAAAAGACTTTCTGTTTACATGATCACTGGGGTATATGTAAAATGTCAAGGAATTGGCCACATCTGTCACGTGCTTATCTGTATCCAATCCACTGTGAACTTTCAACGCTTCGATATTCTCGCTGATTGCGAGGCGTTGCTCGAGACTTGAGACGGGAGATCTCGGTGCCTATGGCAATAAACAGTCTCGGCGTATTATCTTGGTCTCTCCCCCAGTTTTCCACGGACGTAGATCTAAACAGCGTCCTTCTCTAAACAGATTCTACTCGTTCCGCCGATTACGCTAGAATTTTCATCACCTCCCACACGGATACAAGGACCAGGATAAGGGGAACAGAGAAATGTCTAAGGTGGTGGATTTCTGGAGAGAGGGAGAGAGAGAGAGAAAGAGAGAGAGAGAGAGAGAGAGAGAGAGAGAGAGAGAGAGAGAGAGAGAGAGAGAGAGAGAGAGAGAGAGAGAATTGAATTGAATTGAACTTTATTTTACAAGGATTTAGATTTAAGGCTACGCCTTTTCTTACAATCTGTCCTTGGGACGCATAGACACACAATTATATAATTTTAAAAAATTAAAAATTAAAAAGTTAAAAAGTTAACCAACAAAAGGAGGTCGGAAAACGTGATAATAAAGATGACGATGATGATGATGATGACGATAATGATGATGATAATGATGATGATGATGATAAAGATGAGGCATGAAGAGAGAGAGAGAGAAGGGGGGGGG